>NC_052156.1:20839115-21106615 GCF_902713615.1 Scyliorhinus canicula | reverse complement strand
GACAGGGAGGAGAACAGAGCACAGATTGGGAAACAGAGATGACTGGGCATGGAACACAAAACATACAAATATGAATTAGGAACAGGAGAAGGTTATACCACCCCTGCAGCCTGCCAGATCATAGCCAATCCGATTGTGGCCTCCACTTTCATCTCTATTTTCCAGTCTATCCCCTATAACCATTGACTCCCTTGTCAATCAAGGATGTCTAACTCATCTTTAAAATATTCAATGAGTTTGTCTCCACAGTTCTCTGGGGAAGAGACTTGCACAGACTAACGATCCTGTGAGAGAAAACGTTCTCCTCATATATCTGAAATGGGATATCGCTAACCTTTGGACTGTGGTTTCCAGTCCCAGTCTCTCCCATAAGCGGAAATTTTTTTTCAGCATCCACCCTGTCAAGTCCCCCAAGATCTCATGGTGGGGGAGGGGGGGTTCTCTGGCCTCCCTGAGGCTTATTTCTTGGCAGCAGGAGGCACCGGGCCATTGGCGGGCGGTGGGATGGTCTGGTCCCATCACTATCAATTGGATTTCCCATTGGATCCACCCCATGGTGGGAAACCTGCAGCGCGGTTCACCATCGATGGGGCTGGAAGATCCCGTCAGTATCAAGAGCTGGAAAATCTCACCCAAAATGTTATACTTAAATCGCCCCTCAATCTTCTAACTCCAATGGGTGCAGGCTAAAATACGGACATAAAATTAGATTGTAAAGTGGCAATGAAGCAGAAACCCAACCGGAGATTAAAGAGCAGAAGAATGGGGCAGCACGGTGGCCTAGTGGTTAGCACAACCGCCTCACGGCGCTGAGGTCCCAGGTTCGATCCCGGCTCTGGGTCACTGTCCGTGTGGAGTTTGCACATTCTCCCCGTGTCTGCGTGGGTTTCGCCCCCACAACCCAAAAATGTGCAGAGTAGGTGGATTGGCCATGCTAAATTGCCCCTTAATTGGAAAAAATAATTGGGTAATCTAAATTTATAAAAAAAAAAGAGCAGAAGAATAGAAAGCAAATTGGGAAATAAAGAAACAGAAAATAGATCAAAATAAAGAAAATTAACAGAATAATTGGAAATATAGGTTGAGAGGAGAGACAACAGAAAATTATTTTGGAATTAGAAAGCAAGTGTAGACAGCCCTATAAGGAGATTGACACAATAAATAGAAATAAAATCTCTAGACCCCCACCGTTTTCAGCTGCTTCATCAATTACCTTCCTTCTATCAGAAATTCAGAAGTGGGGAAGTTCACTGATGATTGCACAATATTCAGCAACATTTGTGACTCCTCCGATACTGAAGCAGTCCGTGTCCCAAAATGCAACAAGGGCTGGACAATATCCAGGCATGGGCTGACAAATGGAAACTATTAACCAGAAACTGAACTGGACCAGCCACGTAAATACTGTGACTACTAAACTTTCTTTTTAAATTTAGAGTACCCAATTAATTTTTTCCCAATTAAGGGGCAATTTAGCCCCTATCCTGCTATCCCCTATCCCCCTATCCTGCACATCTTTGGGTTGTGGGGGTGAAACCCACGCAAACACGGAGAGAATGTAAAACCTCCACACGGACAGTGAACCAGAGCCAGGATCGAACCTGGGACCGTGGCGCTGTGAGGCACCAGTGCTAACCACTATGCCACCGTGCTGCCCTCTGTGACTATAAAATTCGGGCAGAGGTTAGGATTCCCGCGGCGAGTAATTGAACTCCTGATTCACCATAGTCTGTCCACCATCTCCAGCCACAACTCTCAGGAGCATGATGGAATACTCTCCACTTGCCTGGATGAGTGCAGCTCTAATAACACTCAAGAAGCTCGATACCATCCAAGACAAATCAACCTACTTAATTGGCAGTCCTTCCACAAACATTCTTCCGCCACTGATGCACAGTGGCAGCAGTGTGTACAAGGTGCACAGCAGCAACTCACCAAGGCTCCTTAGGCAACACCTTCCAAATCCATGACCCCTATCATCTAGAAGGACAAGGGCAGCAGTTCTATTTTGTGACAACAAGAATTCTAAACTCCTGCTATCCTCTGTGTGTCAGACTTCATTCCTGAAAGGTCTGACTCTGATTGTTAAACGGTGCCTCATAGTCCTAACTCCTCAACCAATGGGAATGTTTTCTCTCCACCTTACCTACCTGTTTCCCGTAATATCTTAAAAACGTGAGTATTGCTGAAAAAAGAGACACATCGTCCATTCATCAGGACGTGTTGCAAGAATACCCGCGCGAAAGTTCCTCACGAGTGCAAGTCAAAAATCTTCAAATGTGTCTCTTTACTCAGCATAGTCAAGTTCTGTATTTCGTGAACACTCTGTGCTTCACCCATCTCCTGTGGTTGTGAATTCCATATTGTAAGCATTCTCTGAGTAATGCGAGGGACTACCTCACATATGTTTTTCTAAAATATTTATAGATATGCTCACGGCTATTTCTAAAGCTTTAAAACTGAACAAAGACCTTCAAAATGGTTGAACCTCTATCTGTACGTGACCGCCCCCCCCCCCCCCCCCCCCCCCCACCAAACAAAAGAAGCTACCAGCAGTTTCAGGATAATTCACACCTCTTTATCACTGAGGAGTCACTAACAACCACCAGTTTCTCCAACCCAAATTCAGAGAGCTACACAAAGGCCGTCTCTGTTTAATAGCCCAGGCTGGCTGAGACAGACGCCCCACAATTCTCCTTTCAGTTCCTAATGGCTAAGATATTTAACACTCTTTGGAATCCAGATGATGAATACTTTGAGGGGCTGTTTAGCACACTGGGCTAAATCCCTGGCTTTGAAAGCAGACCAACGTAGGCCAGCAGCATGGTCCGATTCCTGTAACAGCCTCCCCGAACAGGCGCCGGAATGTGGCGACTAGGGGCTTTTCACAGTAACTTAATTTTAGCTTACTCGTGACAATAAGCGATTTTCATTTAATTTCATTCTTTGTCGAAGATTGACTGAAGAGATGGCAATCATTTGACTTGGGCCTCTGGCTTGTGGATCAAGTAATATCACCTTGCTGAAATGCAGAGCGCAATCTGCGGCATGATAGCACAGTGGTTAGCACTGTTGCTTCACAGCACCAGAGTCCCAGGTTTGTTTCCCAGCTTGGGTCACTGACTGTGCGGAGTCGGTATGTTCTTCCAGTGTCTGTGTGGGTTTCCTCCGGGTGCTCCCATTTCCTCCCACAAGTCCCGAATGACATGATGTCAGGTCAATTGGACATTCTAAATTCTCCCTCAGTGTACCCAAGCAGGTGCCGGAATGTGGTGACTAGGGACTTTTCACAGTAACGTCATTGCAGTGTTAATATAAGCCTACTTGTGACAATAATAAAGATTATTATTGTTATTATCTCTTTATTATCTAACTAGAAGCCTGTGAAATAAGGAGCTCTGCCCAGGTGAAATCCCTGGCCCTCCATCTACAAAGCTTCTGCTGGACATTCTGTACCATCGCTGAATCACTGAAGACTGAATCACCTCTGCATGCCTACCTGATCATATGAAGTCAGTACTACCGGAAGAGTGAATTGTCCAGCATCAGTTGTCAACCACTGACCTCTGTGAAGGAATACCTCATTGGAGTTTGATTCTGAACCCTGGAACTCATGTGGACCAGGATTTATTTTCTCTGTGGTCCCTAGATTATAAAACTTTATTTTCTCTATAATTCTTTTTACTGTCTTCGATGGAGGTGACACTGTGAGCCCCCTTTCTGATTTTGAATGTGCGCAATAAACTAACCCTTTAAGTTTGTCCTGTCTTGAGTTTGCTGAGGGGTTATTCATAGAAAATTGGATCACACGAAAACTAGAAGGGCTGGGAAATACACCGCCACCTATAAAAAGGGAATCAAATCAAAAACACCTTCCTGTTTACAGACAGGTGATGAGAAGAGAAATTAATGCGGTTTAAATTAACCCCCCCTCATGTCCATAACTGTAAAGGCATTTTTCCTTATTTCCCTCTTTGAGTTATTAGTCTTGGGGTGCTCTGGGTAGTGCCCCTGCCTCTGAGCCAGGATTCATGTTGCACTTTAGGACTTGGTAGCTAAGGTTCATAACACCCAAACAGGTTGAGTGAGTAACCAGAAGGGCAGGCAGCAAGAGCAGGAGACATTCCTAGTCAGCCTTTTCATGGAAAGAAATTGGAGACTCCACCATCATTATCCATCGCTCCATAGCATGCACGTAAAACTGTATGTTGCCACAGCAACTCAGACTCCTTTGGTAGTGTGGTGAGGGTGGTGTCAGCTGACTAGATCAGATTAGTGCCACCAGCTCAGTGGTCGATTCCTGTGCTGGCTTTGGCAAGGGTGCGGGGCTGGGGGGGGGGGGGGGGGGGGGGGGGGTTGGATTTGGGCTTTATGTCCTTGCCTTACCCAGTGGCGGACTGGGTCTAAAAATATTGGTTGCCAGGAGACAAAGGGGGCCCACCCACAACTACAATGCTATCATTTAATTTTCATAATAAATAAAATTTTCAAAAAATACATATGGAAAAAAGGATACAATTAAAATTTTTGTGGAAAAAATGGGTATTTCTTAATAATTACAGTGTACATGTACTGTACATATTACTGGCAGTAGATACCAAATGTAAATACAGAATGTTATAATTGAATTTTTAAAATTTTTAAAATTTTAAGTAATTGGTTAATATTTTTAAATAGTTTACTGCACAATTTACACATTAACAGATAGTTCAAAAGCACAATAGAGCATTGCATGCAGTCCACTATATTAAGAGCAATCGTTTGTGTTCGCTAGATGATTGTGCAAATCTGCCGATAATTGCTTCTGCATCCAATTCATCTAACAATTCCTTTTCAATGGATAGCAACATGTATGATTCCAAATTCTCCTCAGACAGCGAATTTCTTAACCTTGTCTTTATGATCTTTAGCTTTGAAAATGTCCTCTCACATTGGACTTGAGTAACTGATAGTGTGCAGATGACTTTATAAAGTTCATAAAGGTTATCATATGGCTTGTCATGAAGTCTGTTGGATGCCAGAATTTTTAGTACACACGATGGGCAAGTGCTGCAAATTTTACAATTGTTGCAACTGGAATCCATATTCCCACCATCATTAAGCAATAGCTTTAATACATCAAAGTTTGAAGCAAAAGAAAACAATTCCAATATTACTTGATCTTTGCTGATTTGTGGAAACAGCTTAATAATACTTTCCAATGTTTCATCTTCAAGGCCCTTCCCTGCAATAGTTTTAAACTTTGCTGGGTCCATGCTGGACAAATCTTTATACAACTGTTTGTGTTGTACAAAACGTGATTCTAGTGACTGGACAATGCGATCCATTATTAGGTTAAACACATTTACTCGAAAATCAGCTAGAGAATCTGAGGAATTTCTTTCATCATCAATAAGCTCATCTGCCATTCTTTTCTTCTTCCTCTGCCTCTTAACTGGCAATGCTGTTTCCAACACATCAATTTCCAATGTTTGATTTTCATCCATATTCATCTGTGAAATCCTGTCAGAAGAAGCCAGAAGAAATATTGGGCCTGGGTTGATTAGTAATGGATGCACTTGCATTTGTCTCTACATTCAAAGTAGCTCTTCTCTGTTCTTGTAACTCGCATGTCATTGCATTATCACCATGAGCATTGTTTCTTGCTTCTTGATTATTTGTTGCAGAACTGGATATTGATGTGGATTGTGCTTGTGGTATTATAAACTCTGTAATAGGCCTGCATCGCTTGGCTGATTCCTTCCTTTCTGCTTCTTTTTGTTCTTTGCGTTTTAGTAACCCAGATTTATGTCGACCATCTCAAATCACGAATTGTAACTTTATCTTTAAATTCACACACTCTTGCTGAAAACATGGAATTTCCTTAATTATGCCCGACCCGGGCCCCCTTATTCCACATCCTTCCACTACCTCCCCTGCTTCATTCCTTTTCATGCACTGCTTATTTGTGTCCTGTTCTCTTTTTTTTCTTATTCCTTTTTATTACTAAAACAGTTGTCTGTGTTTGTTTCTTTATTGCATTTTTATTTGATATAGGGGGCCCACTTCATCAGGGGCCCACTTGCCATCGGGCAAGCTGACACCCTGGCCAGTCCGCCACTGGCCTTACCTATGGTGAGTTTGTGACGATGCAGGGTAGACCTATAGGTAGAGAACTCAAGAAGACATTACTAGCCTTATCTCTATGGAGTTTGTTTTGGATTCTCCCATAAGTGGATACATTTTCTCCACAGCTACCCGTGTAACCCATTCATAATCCTGAAGACCTCTGACAAATGAGGATACAATGGATGAAGGATGGTGTAGACCATTGGCAAGGAGTCAAGATAATGTGCAAACATGTTAGGGAACAAAGGGATTTGTGATTTGTTTCCCTTCTGATAATATCCGTGTCATCTAAGCTTTGAATGGCATTAACCAGATTTCAGCCAAATATGAGCCGTAATTGATTGCCAATTTTCCACTTGTGTAAATGTATTATATTAAACAGCAGGGGTGACTGCTAAATCTGCTCCTGATTTCCTAACATAATAACAAATACGAGAGAATAAAAATAATAGCCTTAAACTTCAGATGAATTGTTTTCTTAAGAGGTTCTCCTGGTTTTATTTTATGGCTCTAGTCTTGTCCTCAGGGGATAAGACTCCAGCTGTGTGAATTCCTCATAATCAGGGGGCACTTTTTAGATTTATTTTTCCAGTCCATGTAGTACTTAGCTGTTGAAACCAGATGTCTCTTGCCTACTTGTGCTCTTCTCACCACAGATGCTAAAACATAAGGTTACTCGTAATGAAAATGTTAAGTATATACTTGCTGGCCTCTTGCACGTATCAGCAGAAATCCAAGTGATTTCTGCAAGCAGCAAGCCTGATCAGAAATGTCTTTCATCATTAACTGTCGAGTTTATTTTGTGCTTCAATTCCTAACATTCCCCCTGCTTCACTTGATATTTCTGATTGCCGCTAAGGTGGGTTGTTGGGAAAGAGTTAATGCCCTTTAGTACTTAGAACTGGGGTTTAAATTGTTTAATCAATTGCACTTATTGTTTAATAGATTACACCAATCTATAAAGGGGATACAGGTGGCACTGTTTTGTTGTTGAAGAAGTGATTACTGAACACAACAAAGTTGGATTCAAAGAAGTCAAGTCTTGCTTCCTGGTTTTTATTATATAGTTACCATCGGAGCTTAACAAAGGTAGCAGAGAATGGTTTTTGCCTGTAAGAAAAAAGTATTGCAAACTAAGGTTTCTTCGGATGAAAGACTATGTTCTGAATTCTTACCTGAAGAGTGAATTAGAGTAACTTGGAAAACAAATGGTTGAATCGAAAGGTAGAGTGTCAGGGGTATGACTACCCACCATTGTTTCCTGAGCATCAACCCTATGATCAATGGAAAAATGAAGTTACCATATGGACATGGGGTATGTCCTTGCCCAAGACAAAAAAAGGTATGGTCTTGGCACTTTCATTTCCATATGAAAGCAAAATAAGATGCAAGTTTTTTTTTCAGAATTGGAGCCAGAGCATTTCAATTCAGCTGACAGCTTGGATATGTTATTAACTTTAATGGTTAAGATTTACAAAAAGGATGACTTATTAAATTCTTATGAGGCTTGGCCAGACTTTGACAAGTATAGAAAGTCGAAGGATATCTCCATAAAAGCGTACATAATGGCATTTAGCAGACTCGATGCAAGGCTGCAGAAATTCCATCTCAAAATTCCTCAATCCGTACTGCCGTTCAGGTTATTAGACTGTGTCAGTTACAAATATGGATAGGCTTCTGGTTTTGACAGGAATTAAACTCACAGAAAGACACAACCTATGAGAACAAATGTCAGAGGCTCTAAAAATGTCCCGGGGCAAACATTTTCCAGCAACATTCATTGGCTCAAATGCGCCAATAATAATAATTATTATAATAATCTTTATTGTGACAGGCTCTGGAAGACACAATGTTACGGGATGGTGAGGTGGTCTAGAAACAGGCCACCAGCGTCAATATGAAATAAAATTTGTAAGGAAAAAGAACGAGGGCAGAAACACTTTTAACAGTTATGGCAGGAGGAATGAATTGGGGAACTTCAACAGAAAAATGAATCCCTGAAGTGCCCAGGGTGTGGTCAGTTGGTGTTTTAGGTGTGATTCAAAAGTTCCATTATGCAATAAACTGTCCCTAAGCAATATAATTGTGTGAAAAATATGAGACAGAAGACTCAGAAGAAGAGGGAGATATTAACCAAAGAGAAGGCATTGTCTTAGTAATGGAAATTTCCATCTGATGATGCAAGTGCTGGTCGCAGAGGCCTTCAATATTGCCGTATTAGACAGCAGATATATACCAACAGCATGGGGAATGGCCGATTGAAATGTTACCTGGACTGTTTAAGAGACAAAAATCAAAACAAGGTTAAGGAATCTGGAAGTTCCACGAGTTTCAGATTTGGAAATGATAATGCCCTTGAATCGCTGAAAAGCGATTCCTTGTAAAATTGCCAGATGAAATACCCTTATTATTGAGCCGATCAGCAATGAAGAAAGCACATATGAAACTTGGCATAGAAAACAATACGGCCATCATATTTATAAAAACTGTGGACTTACAATTTACAAAGTCTGGAGACTAATCTATTCCATTGATGAATCCTAATTTTTCTTGTCAAGACATTTTGGGAACACTTTCAGCATCAGACAACAAGAGGAGTCTATAAAACAAAGAGTTGATTGTGTTAAAGTTATATCGGCAGTTTGTCCATCCCCAAGGATTAAATATTTTGCCCAGGGATGCAGGTATAAGATATGAAGAATGCACCAAACTTATAGACCAGATAAGTAATGGATGTGATATATGTCAGAAATATAGAAGAACACTATCCTGGCCCACAGTGAGTATGCCCTTAGCGAGAGATTTTAATGAAGTTGCGGCTATGGATCTTGAGGTATAAAATAAAGAAAATAACATTTTCTTTTCACACTTTGTAGACTTGGCAACGAGGTTTAGTCAGTCGACGATTATACATAGTAAAGAAAATAATTGTAGATATTGTGTTGAGTTTGTTATTTATAGCCCTGTTGGCTTGTTTTATTTTGTGATTATGTTTGTTGTGTAAATATATTAATGCATCAATAAAATTCTTGAAAGCAGAAATTTCAGAAATAATTCGTTGAGCTTTGAGGCAGAATGTCGGGCCTTCGGAAACTGTAAAAGGGATTGATTTAGAACATAGAACATAGAACAGTACAGCACAGAACAGGCCCTTCGGCCCTCGATGTTGTGCCGAGCAATGATCACCCTACTTAAACCCACGTAACCCGTATACCCGTAACCCAACAATCCCCCCATTAACCTTACACTACGGGCAATTTAGCATGGCCAATCCACCTAACCTGCACATCTTTGGACTGGTTAGGATAGGTTACTTTGAAGATCTTTTCGGCACTGTTGGCCAAAAATGCTTGGGAATGCAAGTCGATTTAACACGTGCAAAAGTCCAAGAAAGGTTACAGGTGCAGATAGTAAACAATAATTTTGCAGCATGGAAGCCAGACTGTATGGGCACACTTGTCAAGGTTAGTGGGCACAGATTACAAGATTGCAGAAACAAAAGGGGTTGAGCATGCTGAGGAACTTGCGGCAGGATTCTCCGCCCTGCCGCGCCACATTACTGCTTCACCCCGCCGGTGGGATGCTCCGTTACGCCGGCCGGTCAATGGGGGTTTCCCATTGTGGGGCAGCCCCACGCCATTGGGAAACCCCCAGACTGCTGGCAAAACTGAGAATCCCACCCCTGGTACTTCTCATACGCATATTACCAAATTATGAGGACCAGATTATGGAAACCGAGAGGGCATCTGAAGAGAGACGTAGTGATTCTGGATGAGGCTATTTCTCTCAAAGGGCAACTGCCAAAGGGTGGCACTAAAGTGACATACTTGGCAGAAGGGGGAAAAACTGGCTGAATGTATAAGATAAAAGGAAGATCAGGCCTGTGGATTTCGAACATGAAATTCAAAAATGAAGAGCACGGAAACATTGCGTCAGTTCGGACAGTAGGTCAGGCAGTGAACATACCCATAGGAATAGATTGAGAATTGTTGAAAGAACATCTCATACTAGGAGGGGGAGATCATGCAGTAACAGTCTGGAACAAGATATAAGGCAGGATAGAGGGCACTGCTTAACAAGGTCAAGAAACATGGTACAGTTTAGGAATGGTACAGGGAGCAGAAGCCCTTATGATGGAGAGGTCTGAATGGCTTCCAACAAATTAATTGATAAATTAATAAAAGATGCAAAACAGCAAGAACTGCAAAGTTGGAAAGAACTTGGTGTACACGGAGGTCCCAGATAGGGGGCAGAGGGTTCTATCTCATAAATGGATATGCATGGAACAGGTGTTTCTGATGGAACTTCTAAGGCCAAGACCACGCTGGTGACATGAGGTTTTGAAAAACACTTGAGTAGTCAAGATGTAAGGGTAGATTCACGGACAGCAGGATAGGTTACTTTGAAGATCTTTGCGGCACTGTTGGCCAAAAATGCTTGGGAATGCAAGTCGATGCAAGCTTTGTTACATCAGCTTCAGAGAAATTCTTCTCCGTCTTCCAAGAGAGACGCCAAACACAGAAAGGGTATTCTGGAAGTTAAATACATGTGTATAGGGGTTGAATGATGCCTCCAGAGTTTGGTATTTCTCAGTCATAATTGGACAGCTGAATTGGTTCGCTGGACAAACAAGACCAGTTTTGATGTTTTGGAACTAAGCACTAAAATTAACAATCCTAAGGCAGTGGATCCTCACCTCCCTAGTGCAGGCCAACCTCGCTGTCAGTCACTGCTTTCTCCTCGGGCAACCCCGGAATCTCCAGGTCCTGTTCCTCATAGGGGGTGAGAACTCAAATCTCTGGGATTCCTCCCCCTGTCTTGGCCCTTTCCCACTTATTATGGTCTATCTTATCCTGTGGGGACAAAGAGAAGACATTGTGTATCGCACGCTTGATGGGTTGGGGGGGGGGGGTCTATAGCAGGTGGACACCGCACCGAGACATGAAGGGGCTGTGCTCCTGGGTGCCAGGACATCCTGTGGAATAAGCTTGAAGATCGGATGTAGGGAGGTGTCAGCCAGTGAATTGGAGGGTTGGGTTGGGAGAATTTGAAGGGTGGCAGGTGGGACTGATGCCAGGAGAGAGGTGGTAACTTACCCTTTCAGCTGGTAGAAGTAATACCTTCTTCTGACATTAGATGGCGGTCCTCCTGGTCATGCAGCCTGCACTCGCTGCAGCTGCCACTGCCTCCCAGGCGGCATTGCTGACCCTGCTGCTGGCTCTCCAACCCCCTTGGGTGAGGACAGGGTGCCCCGTCTCTGATCCACAGCGTTGAGAAGCCTGGACAAGTCGTCATCCCCCAAAGTGCGGAGCAGGTCTGCGTGCTGCCTCCTCATGCTTTGACTGGGAGTGAGTGCTAAGGGGACGTTTAAAAGCATCTCCCCACATTAGCAGCGAGCAGCTGAGGCGCGAGCCGGGCTAATCAGACAGCGAGGGAGTCAGGCACGACCAGATTCACGTGGGGGCTCGTTTTTCACCAAGTGAGAATTAATATAGGTCACGATCTTGCCATTGCATCCGACATGAAACATCCCACCAAATTTGCCCAAAATAACACTTGGTAATTTCAGGTGAGTTGCACCCGGCATTTTTTTTATATCTAGGATCCTGACTGAAATTTTAAATTGAACAGAGTAGTCGGAAACAGTACCTACAGAGTGTCACATAGACAATAACGTCCTTTTGGGAGAATGTCCATGCTACAAAATATGTCAATGAAAGGAGACTACTGATTGACACAGCTAGCCTAAAACAGACGCTAGAGAACAGGGAGATTCACAAGATGGCAAAGTGTCATCGGACTCGAAACGTTAGCTCTTTTCTCTCCCTACAGATGCTGCCAGACTTGCTGAGATTTTCCAGCATTTTCCCTTTCGTTCCACAAGATCAAGTTAGGTGAGAATACTTACCAATGATTTGACTGACGACAAGATGGGCTAGCTCAAATAAATTATTGGAGATTTTTAAAGTTTAGGCATCTTTTCCTATAAGTAAGAGGTATTTGAGTGAAAGTAGAGAGGGGATAGGGTGCACTTATTGCAGAAGAAAAAATACATATACATTTGTGTTATGACATATTGTAATTTACAAAAAAAAAAGTGTTTTAAGAGGGGGAATCTGTTGGGAATGTTTCCCAGTACTTAAGTTAGAACTGGGTTTCATGATTTAATAGACTGCACCAATACATAAAGGGGATGCAGGTGGCACTGTTTTGTTGTGGAGAAGTGATTACTGAACACGACAAACTTGGAGTCCAAGAAGTCAAGACTTGCTTCCTAGTTCTTATTGAATAGTTAACAATGGAGCTTAACAAGGGTTCCCTCCAATACGCCATTCAGGGAGTCCCTCTTTGATCTGTATCCTGTGATCTAGAATTCCCTTCCCAAGATCTCTCCAGCTCCATCCTCCTTTAACATGCTGTTTAAAGCCTATATCTTCGACCAAGTGTTTGGTCACCTCTCCTAATCCTCTAACTCAGTTTTGTTGGATTTAAGTCTTTGACAACACCAAAGGTGCTAAACAAATGGAAGATGTTGTCACATAGTCAGGCTGATTGGCTGCAAGAAGCATCACAATTGGGCCCACATTTACATTTTGCTACAGTGGACATGGATAGCAGTCAGGATCAGGTTTCCTGGCTCATTTCAATCAACGGACATTGGAGCTAATGGTACCATTTCAATTGCTCCACTGGCTGATATCAGATAAGTCGGTAAGTTGCAGTAGTCAAATCTATTGCCGGAATTCGCTGGCCATTCTTGTGGGCCATATCGTGGGGCAGCACGGTAGCATGGTGGTTAGCATAAATGCTTCACAGCTCCAGGGTCCCAGGTTCGATTCCCGGTTGGGACACTGTCTGTGCGGAGTCTGCACGTCCTCCCCGTGTGTGCGTGGGTTTCCTCCGGGTGCTCCGGTTTCCTCCCACAGTCCAAAGATGTGCGGGTTAGGTGGATTGGCCATGCTAAATTGCCCGTAGTGTCCTAAAAAGTAAGATTAATGGGGGGGTTGTTGGGTTACGGGTATATTGTGGATATGTGGGTTTGAGTAGGGTGACCATTGCTCGGCACAACATCAAGGGCCGAAGGGCCTGTTCTGTGCTGTACTGTTCTATGTTCTATGTTCTCTGTTCCCACGGACAGCGTACCCCCGCCCGCTGATTTCACAGTGGCGTGGTGTGGCCTCAATGGGAAATACCAAGGGCGGGATTCTCCCATCCCGCTGCAGAGTGTCCACGCCGTCGTAAATGCCGTTGTGTTTTACGACTATGTGAACGGGCCGCTGCCAGGAGTAATTCTGGCCCCATACAGGATGCAGAAGGTGCTAGAGCGGTTTGCGCTGCTCCAGCTGCCGATCCTGGCGTGAACTGTGCGCCGTGGGATCCGCACATGCGCAGTGGCGCCAACGCGCACATGCGTGGTGGGCTCCTTCAACGCGCCGGCCCCGACGCAACATGGTGCAGGACTACAGGGAACGGCGCGTAGGAAAAGAGGCTGGGGACAGAGAGGGCGGCCCGCCGATTGGTGGGCCGCAATCGCGGGTCAGGCCGCATCGGAGCCCCCATCCCCCCAAACAGGCCGCCACCTGACCCTCGCACGCAGAGTTCCCGCCGGCGCCGGCGGGACTCAGCATTTTAACTGCAGCCGCTCGGCCCGTCCGGGCCGGAGAATCAGCGGGCCCCTGACTGGCGCCGCGCCAACTATGCCAGCGCCGATTCTCCACTCTGAGGAGAATCGCGTGCCGGCATCGGGGCGGCGAGGTCCGGTCGTGGGGATTCCCTGGCCCGGTCCAGGGCTGGGAGAATACTGCCCCTATGGCCGACGGCGGGAACATAATTCCGCTGCCAGTGACGGCGCGCTGCCGAGGAACACGCGGGTAGGGAGGCGGAGTATTCACCCCAGAATAGCTAACACTGGAAATACATAGCAGGTGAGTCAGCATTTGCAGTGAGAAAAGGTAGATTATGATGTTACAGATGTGTACCCTTCAAGCCAATGCAGAATCTAAACTGTAGTTGCTAAAGTTAATGTTCAGACCCGAGGCATGTGGAATGTCCAGCAAAAGATGGTTCTATTCCTTCAATTTGCATTGGTAAAAGACAGAGACACAATCCCAGCTCCAGGAACATTGTCCTCACCCCTGCCTCTAATTCCCAGTGTAATTGGACTTTCCATGTCACATTGTTCAACCACTTCTACTTCTAGATATCCTTGTTTCAACACATGTCTATTTCACTGCTGATGTTATTGGTCAGAGTCCTGTTCCATTTATGGCAAACATTCACCCGTGCAACCTTCAAGTTATTGTGGCACATTCTCTGCCCATGGTGTGGTCTCCCCTATATTCTGGACAAGGCAAACTCTTTATTGAACCTTTCCATTCTATCTTCAAGTAACGTCCTGGCTTCCCTGTTACTCACCACTTTACCAGTCCTTTCCTTTCCCACTCTAACTTTTCCACCTTTGGTCTCAGTTGTAAGAATTGTAGCTCAACTTTCGACTGGGCAATGTTCACCCTTCCGGATTGGGCATTCAAGGATGCAGGAAATTATGCTTTGGTTGTCAGAATAATAATAATAATCACTTATTGTCACAAGTAGGCTTCAATGAAGTTACTGTGAAAAGGCTATAGTCGCCTGTTCGGGGAGGCTGGTACGGGAATTGAACCCACGCTGCTGGCATTGTATTGCATTACAAGCCAGCTGTTTAGCCCACTGTGCTAAACCAGCCCCTTATCAGGTATGGAGCCTTGGTCAGACCCCATTTGGAGTTTAGTGTTCAGGTGGAAAACCATATCTCCAGAGGGATATATTGGCCTTGGAGAAGGCAGTGCCAATTAACCAAAATGATCCTGGAGGCTTAGCAATGAGGAGAGGTTGCTTAACCCTGGTTTGTATTTCTTAGTATTGAAGCATGAATGGTGATCTAATCAAGGTGTTTAAAATGATTTTTAAAAATGATTTGCTCTGGTGGAGAAATTTAAAAGGGGCATAATCTCAAAATTAGGCCATTCAGGAATGAAACCTGGAAGCGGCTCCACAGCCACGAGAAACTCTCTCCTGAAAATGGACATTAGATCAATTGATTCTTCTAAGCTGATGAGGTTGATGGACTTTAGTGGTGTTAGCTCTTCCAGTGCCTTCTGCAGCTTAACAGTCCTTAAACGACTGAGATCTCCAACAAAAACTTGTTTATTTTCATTGTACCCACGCTTGCCATGAAACATGGAGATGCAGAAGTGCCCCTTCCAGCTCCACCACACAACTATTGTGTTTCCGTGACAACCCAAGAACTTTTATGGTGACCTTTTTCAGAATTATTGAATTCAGTTCGATAACTTGCCATGGTGGAACTTTAACCAATAAATTCAAAGTTTTAGTCCAGTATTGGGGCCTCTACTTACTATTATAAGAGTTCTTCCTGTTGATTCTCTTTTTTTCTCCTTTCTTTAGCTTTGCTGTTATCGTTTTGATCCATGGACACTTAATGGACATGTGTCTTTAAGTCGAGTAGGAGAAATTAGGAATTCAAAAGTTAGAAATGGGAACACTGCTGACTTTGGACCACAAAACCCAGACTTTGTGGCACCCGAGGGATGGGGTGAGTCTCGGTTCGATTGGTTGGCTGGTGGCCAATGAGTTGGTCAAAAGGTTGTATTCTGCCCAGTAACAGGTGGTGATTGAATCCTGCCTGAGTAGGATGATTTCCAGAGATCAAAGGAACGTAGAGTCTGAATCCATGATTCTGAAAGGAAATGCCTGCCCTCTCTCTCACTCTCATGTTCTCTCCAGAAAAGCTGAAACTGCAGAGACCTGAATGAATCTACAGTGAAAACCTTGAATTGAAAACAAAGTTTGAAGAGGAGAAAGGTGCTAGAAACAACCATCTAAAACAAAGATTTGTCCTTTTACTTCCAACCTAACTATTTTCACCCCTCTCTTCTCCCCTGTGTTTGTTTGTTGTGTGGGTGTATAGAGAGTGGGGGCAAGTTAAAGTGGGGGGGGGGGGGGGGTAGGAATTAGATAATAGTTAACCAGCTGAATTTGCTGCACATTTCATTATAGTTCTTGTTATATATAAAAAAGTAATTGTATTTAAACTTACAAACCTGGTGACTGTAATTATTGGCCAAGGGCCAAAGACTTTGGGTATTTTTCTAAGAATTATTGGTAATTAAATTGTATTGCGATTCTGGGTCAAGTAGAACTGAAGTTGACCATGCACTAGCCCAGGGGGCCGTAACAATATCCAATTGTGTTGTGTGCAGTCTCCTTATCTTAGTAAGGATGTTCTTGCTGTAGAGGGAGTGCAGAGAAGGTTTACCAGACTGATTCCTAGGATGGCAAGACTGACGTATGAGGAGAGATTGAGTCAATTAGGATTGTACTCGCTGGAGTTCACAAGAATGGGTCAGACTTTATAGAAACCTAAAAAAATCTAACAGAACTAGACAGGGTAGATGCAAGAAGGATGTTCCCAATTGGTGGGGGTGCCCAGAACCAGGGGTCACAGTTTGACATTACAGGGTAAACCATTTAGGACTGAGAGGAGGAGAAATTTCTTCACCCACACAGTGATCAGTCTGTGGATTTTGCTACCACAGAAAGTAGTTGAGGCCATGTTTTCAAGATGCAGTTAGATAGAGCACTTGGGGCAAAGAGAATCATAAGGATATGGGGGGAAGGTTGGGTCAGATTATTGAGTTGGATAATCAGCCATGATCATAATGAATGGTGGAACAGGCTCAAAGGGCCAAATGGCCTCCTCCTGCTCCTATTTTCTGCTCCTATTTTCTAAAAAACAAAACACCATTTAGTTTTTTTGTGGTTTTTATCAATCTGCAATCACACGGAGATATTTATTTTATTAAAATTTTGTATCAAGGTTAGTGTAAGAACTGACTGGAGGCACATATCATTGTTACATCCCATTCTAGATTGAGATTCTAGTTATATATTCTCCCAAAATCTAAGGAGGTGAAATGGTTTGAATCCACCTCATCTTTCAGTGAATGACAGTTGCATCCTAGTTCCATTCATCATAGCCTCCTTTTGGAAAGAGCTGAGTGAGGAGGAGACTGCAGAACAAGCAAAAACAAACATTTGGTTTATTGCATGAACAAAACGTAAAAAATCGAAAGTAGAAATTTGCTATAAAATAACATCAAAAGCAACGTGTAGAATAATTACAAGGGAATTTAAACAATGACTATGCTTTGGCTGTACAAAGTGTATCATACGGAGATACCACCAGCAATGCATTTTAATTTACATAATTTGTGCTAATCCATCTCAGCACTTCAGACTTTTCCAGGCTAATTTTCTCCCTATGATCGAGCTTCAGCAGCTTTGTACGTACAGAACACTAGTCTGAAACGTGCCTTAATGACACTGCAACTGTCTGGACTGGCAGCCATGCCGAGAGTGTCTGTCAATCTCAGTGGAGACCATTTACAGTATAAATCATAGAATTTACAGTGCAGAAGGAGGCCATTCGGCCCATCGAGCCTGCACCTGCTCTTGGAAAGAGCACCCTACCCAAGGTCAACACCTCCACCCTATCCCAATAACCCAGTAACCCCACCCAACACTAAGGGCAATTTTGGACACTAAGGGCAATTTATCATGGCCAATCCACCTAACCTGCACATCTTTGGACTATGGGAGGAAACCGGAGCACCCGGAGGAAACCCACGCACACACGGGGGGATGTGCAGACTCCGCACAGACAGTGACCCAAGCCGGAATCGAACCTGAGACCCTGGAGCTGTGAAGCCATTGTGCTATCCACAATGCTACCATGCTGCCCTGTCAACGACAGTCCTCTGGTAGTCGGGCTAGTACTAAACAGGGTAGCATCTTGCGGTCAAATCTGCTGAGCACACAGCTCAAAAATAAAGAAAAGATATATAAGGATATTGCCTCATTAATTTACCTGTAATATTTTATGCAACTAGAAGCCACGACCTTCGGTTATACTGGCATATAAGAGATTTAAAAATGTAAAGGCCAACATGGTCACTTTGGCCAAACTGCAATGGGAAGAAAGAAAATATAATATATGCCTTTGTTTTAACCCTTATGCAACAGGGAATGGGCAGGTCTCTTATTGAAACTAATCTTAATAAAAAGAGTTATGCTATCACATCATTTATTCCTGTATTTAAAATATTTTTCTAACCTATCCTTAATGAGTATCTTAAATAGACCCCAGTGGTTTTAGCAAATGCTTACCAGATTAACCATCAAGGCACTGGAGTGTCTATTGAAATGGAGTAGTTTGGCCTTAATGACCTCAGCAAATTAATTGTGAAGAGGCCCATGAGAATACACAGAGAGAAATGTTCACAAACAACAGACTGCGGCAATCTAATTCAAAAGGCCATTGCTCGTAAAGTGCATTTTTAAACCTCACAATATTTGCACATCATATTGTTTGGGTTCCAGGAGTCACTTAGCCTGCCTGGTCGAAGATGCCCTGTTGTTTCAAGAAGATATTGAAGGGTGTTACCTCTTCCCTCCTCTTGTGTAAGTGCCACCCTGCTGCATCTATCATATAGAAGAAAATACACATTCTCACCCTTTTTATACGTCCCCTATATAAACACCATCCCATATAGGCGCACCCATAAACATACCCTGTCCCCGTCAACCCTGTGCACACATACGCCCACCTCACTTCTAATTCAATAGCAAATGTCGCAGCTGCTGAAATCTAAGAAAAATAACTTTCATTCTCCACAAATGCTCTTTGAGCGTTTCAAGCCATCTTCATTCTCTATAAATTTGCATAATTCTCTGTATATTCCACAGCCAACTGCACATGCACATGCACATTACCCTATACATACATTATCTCTTCTCTCTGAATAATATGCACACAATAACACGTTGTTGCTAAAGACAGGGTTGCACAAATGCAACCAGCTTCCTGAACTTTCTGTTGCTCACATCATATACATTCCCCATTCTAGATACTCATCTTGGCAAGAGAATAGGGGCATATTTGCTGCCGCTGTGGGGGATAGGATCTGTTCCGAGCAGACAACTCATACAGCGATGGTATAGAAAGTTAGTTAAAATTAGTTCAAACAAGTGTATTCTCTGTGCAACAATGCATTTTCAGAGGTCTGTCCGAGGAAATCTTTCGAAAAGAGGTTATTACTCTAATAAACCATCATTCGTGTCGACGCTGGTGGATCTGATGTCATCCAATGTAACACTGCATTTCAGAGACAAGCTAATGATAAGCAGCAATTATTTTTAAGGCAGTAGCTGCAAGTGGTGACTATTGATATTTGGAAATACTATAACTAGAAATGATCAGGGCTGCACCTATTGACACCGGAACATTAGGGGGGGAATGCCACCCACACATGTGCAGTCAGTTAGGTTATAGTCAACAATGTACTGCCTGGCTGGATTTAAAATCTGAATTGCGAATAATATTTAATTTAGAGGGATTCACAATGTCAAGGAAATCAGAAGTGCTTATGAATGGGATAAACATAGAATACAGAACAAAGAAACTACTCATAAAAATACAGAATTATTATACAGATAATGGCAGGCAAAAAATGCAGATAAATATGTTTAAATACATTGCTGTTTAAACCTCAATTGTCAGTGGTCATTTTGCTCTTCTACCAGCAGGTTCCAGAAACTGTCAGATTTGAGGTGGTCATCGACAACTTGGCTCCTCACCCCAGTTCAACAAAGCACCCAGCCCCATCCTTTCTGTACCACCTCATAGTGATTGTGTTTCTCGCAAACATCACTCTAGTTTGGATGCTAAAAGAAATGTCTTTGAAATCAAGTCTTGCCGAAAAAGCTTTGAATCACTGTTGACTTTCTTTCCTTTAATCTTATGTCCAAGTTCAATTTTAACCATAGCTAAAGAAAGGTCTTCAATCTTCACGGCATGAATCTGTTGAGTAGTGCATTTAACCCTCAGCTCCTCTGATTACCTCTGGATTTGCGATGGTAATTAATGTGCCCATAGATTCTATGGCAACTCAATGATGTGATATTGTTTTTTTTTCCAAATGCGAGTCTGAACTGCAATTTTGAACCCCATAACACTCCAATGGTACAGCTATGTTTTAAGGGTAGTGGATGGAACTCGGTCTTTAAACTGGGCAGTTTGTTTGTTATAGGGAGTGTTTGAAGCAAGTCTAGGCAGTGGTGTTTCCTCTGCTGAGAGCTAATTGAGACCATCCGCATCACAAATGCAAGGACACAGGGAGCTGGGACAGGCTGTAGCAGGAAACCTTCTTGATGCTGAATAAGCCAAAGAGATAAAACCCACTCTAATAGCTCTTATGCCACAATCCCCCCATGTGACTTGTACTGGTTTTCCTCTCATTTTCTTATCGAGCACCTTGTTATAGGATCATTTGAATGGTTACAGCACAGAATGTGGTCCGTTGTGTTCGTGTCGGCAAGAGTAACTCAGCTAACCCCACTCCATTACCTTTCCCCATAGTCGGTCAAATCTTTTCCTTTTTGTGCAATAATCCAAATCCCTTTTGAAACCCATGATTGAATCTGCTTGCACCACACTCTCAGGCAGTGCATTCCAGATCCTAACCATTCGTGGCACGAAAAAAGCCTTTCAACATGTCACCTTTCATTCTTTTTGCCATTCATTAAATCCGTGTCCTCTGGTTCTCAACCCTTTCACCAATGAACATAAGAACTAGGAACAGGAGTAGATATTCCAACCCCTCGATCCCGCTCCGCCGTTCAATACGATCAGGACTGATCTCATCACGTCCTCAACTCCTGTCCATTCAACATAACCCCTCAACCCATTACTAATTAAATTCACCACCTTTTGAGAGAAGTAATTTCTCCTCATCTGCTACCCCTTATCCAAAATATATGGGCCAGGATTCTCTAAAAACGCGGCTAAGTGTTGACGCCGGCGTAAACACCTGAGTGTTTCACATCAGCATCAATGGGCCTCTTGGCCCAGCGATTTTGTAGCACACGGGGCCAGCAGGGCGGCAGAGTGCTCCTCGCTGCTTCCGCTGGCGTACGAGGCCCTGCACTGCTCGCCGCGGGTCTGCGCATGGCGGCTGGCCATGGGTCTGCGCATGCGTGAAGCGGCTGCTAGCGCGCCAGAGCTGCGCAACATGGCAGAGCCACACAGTGGGCTGGTGTGGAAGAAGGTAGGCCCCCCAGATCGCGCATGCGTGCCGATTGGTAGCCCCCGATCGCGGGCCTGGCCGCCTTGGAGGCCCCCCACCAGGACGGCCACTGCAGTCGCGACGCCGAACTTCCGCCAGCGGGAACTCGGCCGATCGACCGCGGAGAATCGCCACAGGGGCCTCTTTCAACGGTCCCCGATCGGCGCCGCGTTGGCCGTGCACGACTGGTGCCAATTCCCCGGTCACCAGAGAATCGCGTCCCGGCATTGGACACAATCGCAGGTCTGATGCCCCGTTCCCAGCTCCCGCGCCGAGCGCATTTCGGGGCGGAGGCTTGGAAAATCTCAGCCATGACCTCCTGATCTAGATTGCCCCACAACTGGAAGCTTGTTTACTTTGTCAAGACCTTTTCTCATCTTATATACCACAATTAGATATTCTCTCATTCTTCTAAACTTGAGAGCGTATAGGCCTAAAATGCTCAAATTTCTCTTCAGAAGACAAACCCCTAATTTCTGGGACCAATCTAGTGAACGTCCTCGGAAGTCCTCTGGGTCACAGTTTCATTCTATCTACCTTGTCCCCATTTGTCATTATTCTGAACACCTCTCCAAGGGGAACAGCCCCAGCTTCTCCAATTGATTCACGTCACTGAACTCTTTCATCCCTGGAATCATTCTCCTTAGTCTTTTTTGCAGCCTCTCTAATGTCTTTACACCTTTCTTGAACTGTGGGCCCAGAATTGGACACAATATTCCAGTTGAGGACCAATTAGTTTTTTCTAAAGGTTCACCTTAACTTCCTTGTTTTTGTCCTCAATTCCTCCATATATATAAAGCCTAGGATCCCATATGCCTTATTAAAAAATTCTTCAACCTGCCCTCCCCTTCAACAATTTGTACATCTAGTCCCCCAATCCCTTTGCTCCCTTTAGAATTATATCCTTCTTCATTTAATATTTAACCCAAGTGAATCACTAAGTTTAAAGTTCAGTAAGTGTGAATACAGTCCAAGAACAACATGCCTCTTCATTCACCTGAGGAAGGAGCTAGTGTTTGAAACAAACCTGTTGGACTTTAACCTGGTGTTGTAAGACCTCTTACTGTGCTCACCCCAGTCCAACACCGGCATCTCCACATCACAGTTCATTAAGACACACTCCACCTCAGTTCAAACCGACTTGGCCCGATTTAGACCCAGTGGAAATTATTTTACAAATAACAAGGGCAGGTTTCATTTTTCATATTGATTTGCCTCTGTTAGTTTTATGCTAGATGTTCTTCTGTTCTGGTAAATTTCCAATCTGATTTCTCTCCTTTTGCTCTTTCTCTGTCTCTTCCATGTTCATTATAACTTGGCCGAAAGGTTCTCAGTTAAAAAGCCATCTCGAGGTCAGCACGGTGGCCTAGTGGTTAGCACAGCTGCCTCACGGCACTGAGGTCCCAGGTTCAATCCTGGCTCTGGGTCACTGTCCGTGTGGAGTTTGCACATTCTCCCCGTGTCTGCGTGGGTTTCGCCCCCACAACCCAAAAATGTGCAGAGTAGGTGGCTTGGCCACGCTAAATGCCCCATAATTGGAAAAAATAATTGGGTAATCTAAATTTATAAAAAACTTTTTAAAAAGCCACCTCGTAAAACATGGGTGTGAATAGGCAGTTGAGAGTTTGCCGAGTCACTGAAGAGACACAGATCGAAAAATATGTTGCTATTAAAATCTGAAAGTGGTGGCAATGAGGGAGAGACTATTTTCAACATCACACATCAACATGGTGTTCGAAAATGATGATTGATGGCGGGGGAATCAAAATAATTAATGATCAGCATGGCCAAGCTCTTCTATCTCAAAATTAATCTGTGAAAACAGACCTGGAGGTTTCATTCCAGACGCACAATAACCAGTTACAAACAAGAGAACTGAACAAACACTGCATTGCAAAACGCGTAACAGCTGGTGAGCCCTTCAAATAATAAGCTTGATTATCTGAGAAGTGAGGCCGGGTAATTGTTTCCCTCCAACTCTGAAATTCACCAGACCATTGTGCAGAGGACACGGGTTACAATTCAGTAAAACAGGCAGAATTTCTCTCTTTCCTCTTTCTCTGTTTCTCTTTGCCTCTCTCTTACTTTCTCCCTCTCTCAGCCCTTATTTCTCTCCCTCTGCCTACCTTCATTACCGCAGTGATTACACATCAAAATGACTTTATTCGCTGTGCAGGGCATTGGGACACCCTAAATAAATGCAAGTCTTTCTTTTGTTCTTTTTGCCTCTCTCGTGTCTTTTTCCTCATCTGGGATATGGATGGTGGACCAAACAACGTCCTTCTGTGTTGTATCATTCAATGATTCTATTTATCACACAGGTGACTTCTGTAACCTCTTGCTCTATCGAAGGAGTCAATACTGTGTTCCATAACTAGTGCAGTCAACATGTAGGTGACTAATGGCGAATAATAGGGGCACTGATATTTTCCTGGACCTGTGCTGAGGTGTCCTCAGGAAATGTGGCATGTTGGTCTCTCTGAGACAGACCAATAAAGTGCTAAACAATCCTACAACATGTTCCTTCATCATAAAAGCACGTGACGGATTTTTTTAAAAACCGAGACAGAGGATTTTTTCTCTCACAAGAATGAATCTATACATTAGCAAGGACTATCTCCTTATAACAGATTTTTAGTTGCTCTCTTTTCACCGTAGGTGGGGATTTTAAGATTGGCATTTGTTTCAGATCCAACTCTTACTTTTAAAAGTGACTTTTGTGTAGTGTTAAAATGGACTAGTCAATCACAAAATAAAAGATTTTTGGCCTTATGAAGTAAACATTCAATCTCACAATCACACTAACCAAGTTTCATAGAATGAAGATAAAAGTATTGCTGTTCCTTTTTCTGCATGACCTGTAGTTCTCCTTTTAATCAGTGATAAAGTAAGTTCGAGCCTTTTATTAAAAATAATGCAAAATACCTTATCTTCAACCATATCTGGTATTTTTCCCCCAATACTGCGCTGTTAAAGAAATCGATGTCTATCCGAGGGTTAAAGTTCAATGGTATCACTAGAAAGACTGACATCATCAATCACTCTTATTTCTATAAAACTCTTTTGTGCCTCAATGTCAGGGTCTTCTGTCTTCAATTTTACTTCGGAATTGTCTAAACTCCTGTTTTGTGGAAGAAGGCTCTCACTGGCTGGGTCAACTGAGGGGACACTCTCGCCAGAGGAAGGATTACGAGTCCATGAGTACCAGTGGATTCCAAAGGATGTTTTAGAAGCACTATCTAAGGAACTGCTGGAGGCTGACCTGTGCAATCTACTGGATGCTTGAGTGCGTTCAAGATCCTGGATGGACAGTTTGGATGTATCCATTTGGACATTGTTCAGGGAGCTGCATTTGGCTGTGCTGTACAAATAGTCTGGGTCACTGTTCCGACGATTGAATTTAGATGACGCCACTGGGACTTTACCCTGATCAAGTGTTTTGTGTGTTCTCAGAGAGGAGCAAGAATCTTCCATGGATAAGTAGCTGGGACATCGAAGACCTGAAGTGTGAAACAAGCTGTCTCTAACAATGTGCTCTCTGAAAAGAGCTTCGTCAATACTACGGCTAAGATTGATGGGAGAAGGTGGACGTAAGTCAAAGACATTGAGAGACAGCACCGACTCCTTCTCAATGCAGATGCTGGTAAATGAACGGCCCATCATTAAATTATGCGATTTGGGTCCCAGAACCGGTATTCTGGGCCGGCGATCCAGAGAGATCATGGAACCATCGTTGTTGTAGTAATTCTTCTTAGGTTTTGACTCGTTTGTTTCATTCAATGTTTTAAGAGGCATGCTCTCTGCCTGGTTTCGTATAAGGTTCTTGCAAATGTCATTACCAGTTACCCTGTCCTGGGTTCCCGAAGACCAATCATAGCAGTTGTTCGGGTACTCTGGTGTTTCCCTCTTCCGGTAGTGGTGGAAGTATTGAACGATCTTGCTCCAACAGATGTAATCAGGCCTACCTTGTTGCTGGCAGAATGCATAGGAAGTCACGAAACACATGGCGAATGATATTGCAATCTCAAAACTTCGATACCAAAACTGGAGGAACCACCAAGACCAGTAGAAACGTCCCTTCTCTCCCAATATCCCATAAATCCATAAGATAGCGTAGACTTGTAGTGCACAGCAAAGAAACCCAAAGACACCGCCGATTGCCATCACTCTAGAGGAGATCAAAAGCCGCTTTAGTGCCCGCTCTTGATTCTGGAGCTCAAGGGATTCTTCATTGCGGATTGTAGGTTTCTGGATATGCCCAATGGCGGCTTCAGAGCGACTCTTGAGTTTGCGGTAAGTCAGAAAAAAAGCAAAAATTAGAAATGATCCCCATGAAACCGAGAAGATATGGAGGACTATGTTCACAGCAGGATTCAACAGGGAGTATAGAAGATCCCCACTTATCAACACAACAAAATGGATAACTGCAATCACAGCCAATAAGGCTGGGTTCTGGATTTTTGAGGACAGCATTTGCAGCTTCCCTGTCTTCAGCAAAAGCAGGATAAGGATGCCAAAGGTGGTGATGAGAAGGGGAAATGTAACGTTATATAACACCAAACTACCGACTGGAGGAAGCTTGGACTTGCTGCCGTACGGATCAAAGAACAAGTACACAGCTCTTAAGAGCGCCAATGCAAATAGGAGGCCATTCGCTGCCATGAAATAGCCAATGTCTGGAACGTACAAAATCGGAGAGCCTATCAAATTAATAAGAGACAGCAACATGAGGATAACAAACAGTATTCCTGCCCCATAGACATGCATTTCCCAAACAAAACCCAAAGTCCGTTTCAGATCATTCCACTGAGCTGAAGTTTTATTGGACACACATTCCCTATCCTGTGAGGAGCACAGTTGGGAGTAAAGTTTATATTCATCTGAACGATTTCCAATGACCAGTTTTGAGTCTGGTGCTCGGCCTGGTTTCTGGGCATTGATTGGGATGATATTTTTCCGTTCCGATCCAGGTTGAGAGTCGTGTTCTTTAGAAGAAGAGATGTTGACACTAGTTGAAGTATTGGATGCTATCTTCGTGGTTGCATTTTGCCCATTGTTCCCTGTAAAAGATACAGTAAGTGAATACCAGTCATATCATTGTGGCACTTTCTGCAAATCACAGCAAACAGCGAGTGGACAGCATCTTTCATTATGCACTGGGAAAGAGTCATACATGTTACTTAGAGTATAGTATATGACTCTGTTCTCTGTCATTCCCAGTATTCACACGAGTAGCTTCAAGATCTTTTGATGGCTAGTCAAGTGAAATTATCTTGATAATTTTGTTCCTAACTATTGATTTAAAATCTGGATTATACTCTCGATTGTCCTCTCACCTGTGTTTACATGTTGGAGTATTCCTCGCTCTGTGTTATTCCGAGCCTCTCAAATGATACTTAGTGATTGGGCATGTTGACTGAACAAAGTGTTCAGAGAGATGCATTGCAGCACAGAAGGGCTACAATGTCACTCCACCAAACCTGCCTGGGTGACTGCCATTTCCACATTAATTTTCACAGTAACTTCATTGCAGTGTTAATGTAAGCCTACTTGTGACAATAATAAAGATCATTATTATTATTAGGAAGGATGTGGTTGCATTGGAGAGTGCAGAAGAGGTTTACAAAAATGGTTCCATGGAAGAGTTATGGGTATAGAATGGAGAGTTTTGGTCTGTTCTCCTTGCAGAGAATTAGGCGAAGAGGTGGTTTGATAGAAATGTTCAAAATCATGTCTGGGATGGACAGAGTAGATAGATAGAAACTGTTTCCCCTCATAATAGGGTTGAGAACAAGAGGGCATGAATTTAAAATGATTTGCAAAAGAAACAAATGTGATGTGAGAAAGAATGTTTCAAACGTTGAGTGTTTCGGGTTGGGAATGCACTGCCTGGGAGTGTGATGGAGGCAGGTTCAATCGAGGCATTCAAGAGGGAATTAGGTAGTTATTTGAATTGAAACAATGTTCAGGGGTACGGGGAAAAGGCAGGGGAATGGCACTATATCATGATGCTCGTTTGGAGAACCGGTACAGAACCAATGGGCCAAATGGCCTCCTTCTGCACTGTGGGGATTCCATGGATTTAAGCCAGGACTCATTCTCCCAGTCTACAGCAGGAGATCTCACCTTCATAATAAATATAAACTCTCTCAGCCGTTCACTGACAAGGTCAGAGGTAAAAATGTTGCAGCCACATTGGTGGAAGTGCTGTTAAATTGAGGCATACAAAATGATCAAAGGATTAGATAGGGTGGACAGTGAGAGCCTTTTTCCTTGGATGGTGATGGTTAGCACAAGGGGACATAGCTTTAAATTGAGGGGAGATAGATATAGGACAGATGTCAGAGGTAGGTTCTTTACTCAGAGAATAGTAAGGGCGTGGAATGCCCTGCCTGCAACAGTAGTGGACTCAATGACATTAAGGGCATTTAAATGGTCATTGAATAAACATATGGATAAGGGAATAGTGGAAATGGGCTTTAGATTGGTTTCACAGGTCGGCGCAACATCGGGGCCGAAGGGCCTGTACTGCGCTGTAATGTTCTATGTTACTGCAACAAGAGAAATGAACATGAAATTTGACAACCGTAGTGCTGCCACCTTATAGATACTGATCTCCAACAATGAAAAGGCAATAACTGAATATCTAAAAAGATTCCTCATTATTCAACAATTGACAGAAATATAAGTTTCAGCAGCCCAATAGAGCCAAGCACTAAACATTGCAGAGTGTTATCCCTTGTATGAACACAGCTGCCAAGGTAATTCCATGGACTCAAACAATATTTGAATGGTTTGAATGGGGGATGCTGTCATTCATGTTTGCCAAAGGGATAGTGTAGAGATTACCTCTGATCTTTACAAACATATGTCTCAGTTATTGATGCACTATCAATTACGACGGGACAAGAGTAGAGAGTAGTCGAGGCTTTATTAAGCAGAGATGTGTTGCCTCCTACAGCTGCTACCAAAATGGGAGCAGCTTGGTGTGCACACAAATTCACACTCCGCCTACTGGGCGGAGCCAGCAGGCAGGAATCTACCCCCCGTACCATACCGTATTACCTCTAATACGAGTATTATACAAACAGTGGTGACTACCACATTCACCCCCTGTTAAAAAAAGAGTTCAGCGGGGGGGGGGGAGGTGCCAGGTCCCTGAGGGAGACAGTGTCCTGGCGGCAGTCGGGGTACGCCAGGCGTACTGCGGGTTTGCATGCAGCGGTGGTACCCTCTCGACCAACGAGTCTGTCTCGTGGATCCGCAAGTGTTTGCGGAGGAGGATGGGTCCTGGAGCTGCCAGTCACGTTGGGAGCGAAACCCCGGAGGTGGACCTCCATGGAGGGGTGGATGAAGCTTTCCGTGCTCCCGGAGTCGAGAAGGTAGGATGTCTTGTGCCCATCGACTTTCACCGTCGTCGTCGCGGTTGCGAGGTTGTGCGGCCGGGGCTGGTCGAGTGTGATGGAGGTGAGTTGTGGCTGGTGGTGTTAGGCCCCGGGCTGGTCGGCGGCGGTGGCAGGCGATGAACGGCCTGATGAAGTCCCCGACGAGCAGGGGTCCTGGGGCGCCATCCAAAATGGCGGCGATGATGGCGCCCACGGGTCGCACATGGTGGGCAATGTTAAAGATGGCGACACCCACGAGCTGCACATGGTCTGCTGGGAGGAAGATGGCGGCTTCCGCGGGCCACACATATTCTGCTGGGAGGAGGATGGTGGCGCCCATGGGCCGCACGTGGTCTGCGGGGACTAAAATGGCGGCGCCCACGGGTGGCATGTGGGGGGTGCAGGAACACTGGGCCTATGTACAGCAGCGATCGACCGGGCCAGGCACACAGCAGCGAAATGTCCCTTCTTTCCGCAGGTCTTGCAGGTTGCACTCCGCGCCGGGCAGCGTTGTCGCGGGTGCTTTGTCCGCCCGCAGAAATAGCACTTGGGCCTCCCGGGGTTGGCTGGCTGCTGTGCGGCACAGGCTTGGGGTTGGCTGGGTGTGGCCGCTGGTGGGGCCCACGATGTCCATGAGGGCACCGTGCGGTCGGGGGTGCAGGCCGTGCGGTCGGGGTTGTACGACTGTACGTTACGGGAGGCTACCGTTACCAAGTTCGCAAGTTGCCTGGTCGCCATGAGGTCGGGCCTACCCACCTCTAATGGCGGGATTGCCTTATGAGGAGAGATTGAGAAAACTGGGCCTGGTATCTCTCAAGTTTCAAAGAACAGGAGCTGATCCCATTGAAACATACAAAGTTCTTCCAAGGTGTGACAGGGTGGATGTGGATAGGATGTTTTCTCCTGGTTGGCGAGACTAGAACCAGCAGGCACAGTCTCAGAATAAGGGTTTAAAACTGCGATGAGGAGAAATGTCTTCATTCAGAGGGTGGTGAAATTTTGGAATTCTCTGCCGCTGAGGCTGTCTGTGGAAGCTCAATCATTGGGAATGTTCAAGACAGAAGTAGTGAATACTAATGACATCAAGGGATGTGGGGATAGTGGGAAAGATGGTGCAAGAGATCTGTTGAAGGGCGGAGCAGGCTTGACAGGCTGAGTGGCCCATTCCAGCTCCCAACTCTCATGTCCCTAAAACAATCATTTAATATGTTTGCACATTGAAATACGCAGGAATATTCCAGTCAGCATCCCCACTGCGCAGAGTCATAGAACAATAGAATCCCTGCTGTGCAGAAGGAAGGCCATTCGGCCCATCAAGTCTGTACCGACCCTCTGAAAGAGCCTACTGAGGCCCACTCCCCCGCCCTATCCCCGCAACCCCACCTACCCTGCACATCCCTGGGAACTAAGGGGTAATTTTATCATGGCTAATCCACCTAACCTTCACAACTTTGGCCTGTGGGAGAAAACCGGAGCACCCGGAGGAAATCCACGCAGTCACGAGCAGAACGGGCAAACTCCATACACAGTTCCCCAAGGTCAGAATTGAACCCAGGTCCCTAGCCTTGTGAGGCAGCAGTGCTCACCACTGTGCCAACCAAATAAGTCAATAAAACATTGGTCATATCGACAGCATACAAATGCCCCATGCAATTTGAAAATTTGATGTCTTCCCAGCACGTGAGAGAGCCATTCTTTCCAATCTCAACATGTCCTTTGGCCGTCTGTTTATTACAATCTTGTTGGGCGGCACGGTGGCGCAGTGGTTAGCACTGTTGCCTTACGGCGCGACGACCTAGGTTCAATCCGGGCCCCGGGTCACGGTCCATGTTGAGTTTGCACATTCTTCCCGTGTCTGCGTGGGTTTCACCCCCACAACCCAAAAGATGTGCAGGGTAGGTGGATTGGCCACGCTAAAATTGCCCCTTAATTTTAAAAAAAGTTAAATTATCAAATCTTGTGCACTTATTCCCCTGCCTCACACACTCCCAACTTCACCATTCCTGGTGGATTAACCAGCTAACCTCATCTTCACCTCACTGGATGTCCTGACCTCCAGATCAACACCAGGTCCTGAATGAGCCTCTTTAATAACATTTACCTTCTAAGGGCTGATTTCTATCCATGGCAAGACAGAAAATCCCACAAATGGCCAGGACCTGGTGCCTGCTGTTTTCCATATGGATACCGTTGACCTCCCTCTTTGACCTTCCCTTCCCCCCCATCATTCTCATGGAAGTTTCGAGCCAGGAATTTCTGGTGGTTTAAACGGAGCTGTCTGGTTGGCCATAAACCATTTTCTGCTTGATTAAAACCGCATGAAGGACAAATCGCATTGAAATGAATCATGAATCTGCTCTGCCCACATATATATAACACACAATTCCTCTGAATCTGCCACAAAACACCAAACAGATCAGCCATGTTTTTTTTCATAAACCCACCCCCTTAAATTCATTCTGACAAAATTTGTGAGGCCTTGTTAATCAATACAAATGGTTTAAGGAAGATATGAGCAGGGATTAATGATTAAACTCAAGAGGGGGTTCGAACAAATATTCCCCACAGAATCATTTGCTTTATGATGACACAAGGGGCATGGGTGGGTGAAGTGTCAATAGTTCGAATCATGGATAGAAGAGCCATTGGACAATAGATAAATTGGTATTTCAGCTGTCTTACAAATCAAACTGGAAGATCCCGCCCAATCCCATGGGGATATTTCAGTTTTAGAGCAACACTGAAACTTAATGTACAGGTTAGAGTCCTTGCAGCAACACTTGTGAAAAGGTCACCAAAACAATGGCTCATTATTACCCTCCACAACCTGTCGCAGCAGGCAGGCCTGCTGTGAAGATTAACATGACAGAGGCTTCACATATATCAGGTGTAACATGTTTTAATAGTGAACATCGGACATCTTGCAGCTTGGTTGAGATCATTCCAACATTGGACACTGGTCCTTCTGCCCGCACTGACAGGCGCTGCCACTGCCTCCCAGGCAGTATTGGTGACCCTGGCTGCTGGCCCTCTGACCCCCTCGGGGGAACAGGACGCTCCGTCTTTCATTCACAGCGCCGAGAAGCCTGGCCAGGTAGGCATCCCCAAAGCGAGGAGCGGGTCTCCGTGCTGCCATGCTCGCGTGTTGACTGGGAGTGAGTGGTGAGAGTGTGTTTAAAAGCAGCTCCCCCTTGTTAGCAGCGAGACACTGAGGTGTGAATCTGGCGAATCAGATGTCGAGACAGCCCAGTAATGTCCAAAAGCTCATGGGGGCTCATTTTCGGCACTAAGTGCTATTAAATGTGGGACGTGATCTCGCCAACGCAGCAGTCGAGAAACACTCTGCCAACTCGCCGAAAATGATACTGAGAAATGTTTCTGTTTAATCGTGTTCCATGTGTGTGAATGGTCAATATCCTGGCCACAATCCACACACACACATATCCATATACTGACCAGGATGGGTAACAAGGTTCGTGGTGGTCTGCTACATGCTGCACGAGCTCGTCACCATAAGGGGCAGCACTTGTTACCAATGATACAACAACCAGTTGAGTAACAGAACCCAAGGAGGAGGAAGACTAGGAAGAGGAGGGGAGGTGGCAACCTGCACAGTCCTTTCTGCCTGGGCTTCCCATGAAGAACTCATCTGATGCTTGCAACTAAAACCCAATTTCCTGTTCACCAATAGCCCCACACCTTATCATTCCCCTTTACTCACCTGTACAGTGGCCACAATGCAGAAATAAACACTCAAAACTAATGTCATATTGCATAGAAAAATCAACTAATCGCCCTTACGCATTCCCCGAATGTCTGTCTTCCATGTCTTTCTGCCCATCCTTATGCTAAATAGTGATGGCCAATGTCTGCAGCTTGCTTGGTGGATGGGTGCTGACTTTCACTGGGAGGAGACTGTGGAGAGCCTTGAAGGGTGACCTCCAGCCCGGGCAGCACGGTGGCGCAGTGGTTAGCATTGCTGCCACACAGCGCCCGGACCAAGTTCGAATCCCGGCCCTGGGTCACTATTCGTGTGGAGTTTGCACATTCTCCCCGTGTTTGCGTGGATTTTGCCCCCACAACCCAAAGATGTACAGGGTGGGTGGATTGGCCACTCTAAATTGCCCCTTAATTGGCAAAAAAAATGAATTGAGTACTCTGCTCCAGCCCTCTGAGCCTAGAAGGAGTGGCTGTCGGCTGCACCACCTCACCACGGGCAGCCCCAGTCTGGGCTGGCTGGCTGACAGGAAATAGCAAGAAAATCAGAGCAGTACCACCAGTGTGGGTGACAAACACTGTCACCCTGAGAGAGGACAGCAGGTTCAAGCTTTGTGTCACTTTGCACACCATATTCCACATTCGGGGGCTTGGAGGGGGGAGTGCAGCCTGAGCTTCCGCTGTCACCTTCAGACATTGGGTAGCTAGCTCCTTGTGTTTGGATGTCCTTTCATAGCTTCTCACAGTAGCTTTCATATTGATAAAGTGTAGAATTTCACAGAGACATGACGCAGCAGAGATATAAAACCAGCTATTTTTAAACTTCAAAGGCTGACTTTCTCCGATTTACTTTTCCTGACACAGGGGTTTCAGGTTGATGTCACACTGCTGAGTCAGCTCTGGGTTCAAGGTGTAACTGCCTCACAGCAAATGAAGAATATGGGGTGGATTTTCATCCTTGAGGCAGGTAGTGGGAGTTGGGAGAATTCCCGACTCGGCCCATCCATCTCGGGAGGAAGTGGTAAGGATACGGTTTTCATTCCTGGTGGTCGGTGGTGGACCTGGAGAATGGGTGGGGGGAGGTAGTCAGTGGGGCTGCTGGACACTGAGGCCACTGTTTAAAGGGCCTCCAGGCTTAATGCTGTGGGACTTTGTCCCAGTTATAATAAAAACATGGAAAATGTGCAAACACCACACAATCAGTCGCCCAAAGCTGGAATCAAACCCGAGTCCCTGGCACTGTGAGGCAGCAGTGTAAACCACTATGCCACAGAGCAATGAACCGCTCGAAGCAATGAACCCACTAATGATAATTGCATGTGTAAAAAAAGTAATTCACAGATAACTTTCCACTTTCTTAAACAAATTTCTATTTCTACAGGCCAATAAAAACATCAATCATCCATACTCTTTAAAGTATAAATAGCAGAAACTGCAAGCACTTGAATGTTTATTTTCTTGTGTAAATAAACACGATGCAACTAACAGTATAGATTAGGGAGCCTGAGCTGTCAATAAAGCACATGCTTTCCCTGGGTCTCAAGTGTTTCCATACCCTAAATGATGTTTGGGCTCTCAGTCAAGAATGCATAGTGGCAAGGCAGGCATGAGAGGCCCTCGGGAGTGCTCAGGGAGGCATATCTGGGCATGGGGCGTAGGTTGAGAACTTACCTTTCAAACGTTCCTTAATGCAGACTGTGGTTCACTAAACCTCCAAGGTGTCTCTTTGGGAAGCTGGCCTGATTCCACAAAAACTGTGGAGAACTGGGACACGCCTGTTCCAACAATGCAGCTGGCCTGGTCAGAAATGCAGGGCATAGACTCGTGATGTGTACCAGCCTGCACTCTTAAAAAATACTGTTAAAAACAGAAAGCCCAGGAAGGATGTCAGGAATCTTGGAAGCGGGTGCCAGCTGCCATTTTAAAATGTCCACGGAGTCTCCCCGAATAAACGGCCAAATGAATGAGTTGCATGGTTCAGCACCCCACCGAACTGGAGATGTCTCCTTCTCTGTCTGGGCCCAATTTGAGTTCATTTACCAGAAGGTGAAGAACATTTCCTCCACAAGAATGGTTTTGCACTCAGCTCCCTGAACTGAGCTGAAATGGTGGGCCTAGTATTCTAGCTTCAAGTTCAGTCAAGAGTTCAGGGTTACGCAGAGTGTAAATTCTTCCAATTTTTTATCTGCATCTTGAATTTCACTTCACCCTGCAGGTTGGAAAACATCAGTAACATGTTCCCCTTTAACTCTCCTAAGGTTTGATCTGGGCCCTCGCCATTTTAGTTTAGTCAGCAGTATGCTGGGAAAGAGTGGGAGGCAGCTTTACCGTTTTCTTTGTTTAAAATATCATTTTTATGTGGACCTGTTGCCCATCACCTGGGCTGCCAGCATTGCAATCCTGCTCGACCATATCGACTCTGCCAAGGACGAGCAGCCCCAGGCCTCGACAAGGACCCTCGCGTCTTGCAAGCTTTGTTACTTCACCTTCAAGAGAGTTAGGTTGGTTGCCATCAGGACTGCTTATGCTTCAACTTCAATGTTTTGCAGGCTGAAACTAAATAGCACACAGGCCAGCTGATAACGTTACGTTCGGTTCATTTTAAATAGAAACGTAACAAATTTCAGAAATGAGATAAAAAAGGACTAAAATAATCAGTCAGTTCAATGTTAAGGGTCACCTGTAGCTCTATCTGTCAATATGCTTTAAGAGACATTTGATTCGAGGTCCGGGGAGTGTGTTTTTAAGACTGGCACATTCATTACAGGATAGATCTGCACAGTCATTTTCTCCAACTTATTTGAGGCTCTTCACCCTCCGTGCTGTTCACAGAGTGAAGGCCAGCCAGAAGCTCCTTTAAAAACTGGCAATTGTTGTGTGTGCAAAGCAAACCACCCCCCGGAATCTTGACAGAAGGCATTCTTATTGCTCTGGTGTATTCCATTCAGATCCTAGGAATGAAGAAACTATATAGTTACAGCAAATAGTGACGTATAGGTCAACTCGGCCTATTGGACAATCTCATTTGAGTGAGCCAGTCATATAAACACTGTGGCCACAAGAGCAGGTCAGAGGTTGGGAATTCTGTAGCAAGCAACTCGCCTCCTGACTGCCCAAAGATTGTCTATAATCTACAAATCTGCTGCTGACACCAGGCGGACGCTTGTGGTTCAAGAAGGCAGCTCAGCACCACCTTCTCAAGGGCAATTAGGGATGGGCAATAAATGCTGCCCTGGCCTGCGATAACCACACCCCACAAAACTAGCACACAATGTGCTTCAGAGCGACATTTTGATTTCAGATTTCCAATCTGATTAAAGCGCAACTTTCGAAAGCAAGGGGAAAGTATTCCAGTGCACTGGAAGCGTTCCTTTATGCCTGAGGCAGCATTCCCTAAAACAAAAGGATAACTTTAACATCGCTACTCCTGGGAAGATCAGATATCAAGACTTTGGCTTCCGAGACCGGGAAAGAGATGGGAAATCTTGGCCTGTCTTGAGTAACGCAGCATGATGTTTGCTTGGCTGCTGCCAATCAGCTGTCCAGAATTGTTCACCCTGGCTAACCCAGTCTGACAAAACTCAGAGGAGGTTGTCTTTTGCTCGAGGCTTTATTCCCGCAGATCTCTGGACTGGTTCCTAATGGAAGCTTCCTTTCCCCGGCTTGTTCCAGCTGAACACAACCTCGCAGGTGCAGATGTTACAAACTGGGAAGTAATGCTACGGGGGGGAGTTTGTGCGAGGCCCTGGGAGGAGAGGACACCAGGCAGTGTGGACCCTGGAGCTGAAGAGTGCCCGTTACTTAACTGACTTTGCCTTTCATCAATAAACCCCTACATGGTCCTCCAGTGTATATCTTGAGCCACCACAGAACCTATACAAGTTTGTCGTGCAAAACGAGGCCATTTGACCCATTATGCTTGTGCCGGTCTTTTGCCAAATCAATCCAAAACGAATCACCCTGCTTTGTTTTCTCCTTGTATCTTCCTTGCTTCCTTGATACTCCACCACCCCTCTCCTAAACTCTCTCCTCGTTTCCTTAGTGACTCTTTGAGCCTGAGGACCCCTCATCACTGTCCGTCCAAGAGGTGGCGATCTTTGTAGTGTCGGAAGAGCCAGGAGTCCATGGGGCGAGAGAGGCTGACGTTTTGGCCTTTACCTCCCTGGTAGCCCGGAGACAGATACTGTTAATGTGGAAGGACTCAAAGCCCCGAAATCAGAGCCCTGGGTTAGAACATAACATAGAACATTACAGCATACAGCATACAGGCCCTTCGGCCCTCGATGTTGCGCCGACCTGTGAAACCCCTCTAAAGCCCATCTACACTATTCCCTTATCGTCCATATGCCTGTCCAATGACCATTTGAATGCATTTAGTGTTGGCGAGTCCACTACTGTTGCAGGCAGGGCATTCCACGCCCTTACTACTCTCTGAGTAAAGAACCTACCTCAGACATCTGTCCTGTATCTATCTCCCCTCAATTTAAAGCTATGTCCCCTCGTGCTAGACATCACCATCCAAGGAAAAAGGCTCTCAATGTCCAGCTTATCTAATCCTTTGATCATCTTGTATGCCTCAATTAAGTCACCTCTTACCCTTCTTCTCTCTAACGAAAACAGCTTCAAGTCCCTCAGCCTTTCCTCGTAAGACCTTCCCTCCATACCAGGCAACATCCTGGTAAATCTCCTCTGTACCCTTTCCAATGCTTCCACATCCTTCCTATAATGCGGCGACCAGAACTGCACGCAGTACGCCAAATGCGGCCGCACCAGAGTTTTGTACAACGTTAGCGACGTGGTTGGGTTTCTCAGTCTTGAGAAAATAAAATTCGCCCTAAGAGGGTCAATGTTAGGGTTTGTCCGGAGGGGACAACCATTTGTCGACTTTTTTCGGGGGAAACTAAATGTCAGCAGAGGCAGAAACCTGGGGGCGGGGGGGGGGGGGGGGGGGGGGGGGTTTGGTTATTGTTTCTGTGTTGTGGGTGTGAGGAACGTGTCAGGGATAGAAATGTCTTATATATGTTCATGTTGTTGTTATTGTTATTATTATACAAACTATAAACACCCTAATAAAATGTTTTTAAAAAGCTCACTGTCCGTCCAACTCGGGAATTCACAATTCAGAGGTTTGGAGTTCCTTCGGTAGGCCCTCTACATCTGACAGGTTAGGCATTTAGTATTCAGAAACAGGTCGCTAGGTTCATCAATATGTGCTGGTAATTAAAGAAACTTATGAGCAATCATCTTGGATTTGGCTGCTGGTTAATGGAGTCATATAGATTGCTTAAAAAGCCTCAGTTCAGGGCAGCACGGTGGCGCAGTGGGTTAGCCCTGCTGCCTCACGGCGCCGAGGTCCCAGGTTCGATCCCGGCTCTGGGTCACTGTTCGTGTGGAGTTTGCACATTCTCCCCGTGTCTGCGTGGGTTTCGCCCCCACAACCCAAAGATGTGCAGGATAGGTGGATTGAACACGATAAATTGCCCCTTAATTGGAAAAAAAAAAACAAAAAAGCCTCAGTTCCGCCTGGGCCTGTGCTGTGCGAACTCTTGTCAGCCACCCACCATAACTGTCTTCTGTGCCCACGCCTAGTTTGTTATCTGGAGACTCTTTGTTGGAATATGCTGGTGTGTGGACATTGGGTTCAGTCCAAGATTTGATGTAACCTTTAAATACAGGATTAAATACAGATAATAACTGGCATAATCAAGCAAGTTCAGGCCTGGCTGTGATGTCACCCTAGACAACCACCTTGCCAAAGCTCACTGTCTGCACTCACACTTGATAATAATAATAATCGCTTATTGTCACAAGTAGGCTTCAATGAAGTTACTGTGAAAAGCCCCTAGTCGCCACATTCCGCCGCCTGTTCGGGGAGGCTGGTACGGGAATTGAACCTGCGCTGCTGGCATTGTTCTGCATTACAAGCCAGCTGTTTCGCCCACTGTGCTAAACCAGCCCCTTTTCATGGTACTAGAGGGCATGGAGAGTGTGTGGAACCATATCTTAGCATGAATGAGTGCAAGAGGGACAAGAGAGAGGAGAAAATAGACAGAGATGCCAGTTCTGCCTATTACCACAATCTCGTAATCCTGCATTTCAAAAAATTCATTCTCTGACACGGGAGCTGCTAGCAAGGCTGGCATCCATTGCCAATTTGTAGTTGCCCTGGCGAGGAAGATGGTGAGTCATCCCTTTGAACTGCTGCAATCTATTCGGTGAAGGTAGGTACTCCCACAGTGCCATTAGGTATGGAGCCCTAGGATTCTGACAAGCAACCATGGGTTGCACAGTGGTTAGCACGGTTCTTTCACAGCGTCAGGGTCCCAGGTGCGATTCCCCGCTTGGGTCACTATCTGTGCGGAGTCTGCACCTTCTCCCTGTGTGTGTGTGTGGGTTTCCTCCGGGTGCTAAGTCCCGAAAGACGTGCTTGTTAGGTAATTTGGACATTCTGAATTCTCCCTCCATGTACCTGAACAGGTGCCAGAATGTGGCGACTAGGGGCTTTTCACAGTAACTTCATTGCAGTGTTAATGTAAGCCTACTTGTGACAATAAATATTATTATTTTTTAAAAATGAAGGAATGGCAATATATTCCCAAATTGGGATGGAGCGTGATTTGGAGAGAACTTCGAGGTGACAGGATACCTTGGGCTCTGCAGTGGGAAACCCAGTAAGCTGAACCAATATAAAGAAAATGCCAATATGGAACATGAATCATAAGTAGATAAATTGATGGTGGCACAGAAGGGCTTGGTTAGCACTGCTGCCTTATAGTGCCGAGGACCCGGGTTTGTGGAGTTTGCACATTCGTCCTGTGTCTGTGTGGGGCTCGCCCCCACAATCCACAGATATGCAGGGTAGGTGGATTCGCCACGCTAAGTTGGGGCAAACTAAGGGGCTTAATTAGAAAAAAAAAAGAATTGGATAGTCTAAATTTTAAGAAAACGTAGGTAAATTGCCATGCATATATATGCAGTAACCTTAAAATATTCACCAAAATGTTTCACTGAAATCTTAAGCATTTTTTTCTGGTCTATTTTTCTGTAATGTGCCTTGGGATGATTCTTATATTTAAGGCCCTATATAAATGCCAGTTGTTGTTGCTGTGGTGCTGTTGCCAGTAATTTAGAAGACGTTCTATTTGAACTATCGTTGAGCTAGGCCTTGTTGTCAATGGCGAAGAAATAGCGTCAGCTATTTATTATGCGAGTGTTTGCTCCCGGACTTCCTTTGGGATTTTGTACTGGAATTAATTGGAGAGTCAAAATGGTGAAGGTACGAGGGACCGGGGAGATGCATGCAACTTCTTAACCAATCAGATGGAGCCTGAACCAGGAAGCTTGAGTTAGAATGCAGTATTTAATTCAACGTTAACTCAGGGACAGAAAGCAAACTAAAGCGAGTGAAAGAAAGAATGGATTGATAGAGAGAGAGAAAGAAGAGAATGTTTTAGAACAATAACAAGTAACCCATAATAAATCTGAATGAATAATTTGCAAAAGTCAATTTTAAACTTCAATTTCAAAGTCAATTTCCAAATGTTGTTTGGCAGCAATTAAGATATATGATCCTGTTAAATATTCACTTAAGCTGGAATGTGGACAAGCCCAATCTCTATCTGTACATATAAGACTAGCACATTGACCTCATTATGTTCTATGCAGTTCAATTCCCTCTTTGCAAGATACATGGCTTCTTCCACACCTGCTGATTTCCACACTTAACTGTGCCTCTGTGGGCACTGCAAGTAACACACCTTTTACTGACTTATGCTTCAGTACCAGTGAACACTAATGGCCTCGCTTTTATACCCTCACTTTTATCCCTACAATAAAACTCAACCCAGTATGTCATGTAAAATATATGTACTTCTCTATAGGCAGGAGGTGCAGTGGTAATGCATTGTTCAAATGAATGCTGAGCTTAAGTTAGGTCAAGTTGCAGGTCAGAAGCCATACTTTGCTTGATTGACAAGTCAATTAAGAAGTTGGGAGATTCCATGCAACCGGTAAATTCTTGGAGCGAAGGAACTGAAACTCAGCCTTTAGTGTAATTTGCTGTCTATGAGAAAGAGAGCTGAGTGCAGCAGTAGAAAAGGTGAATGATCTGAATGGTTCAAATCAGAAAAGTTCCTATTTTCCACTTTTCTTAGAGTTGTTTTTGTTTTGTGTCATTTTTGTTGCCCATCCCTAATTGCCCTTGAATTGAGTGGCTTGCTGGGCCATTTCAGAACAGCCAGCCACATTGCTGTGGGCCTGGAGTCACAAGGAGGCCAGACCAGGTAAGGACAGCGGATTTCCTTCCCTAAAGGGCATCAGTGAATCAGATGGGTTTTTGCAACAATAGTTTCATGGTTACTGAGACTAGCTTTCAATTCCAGATTTATTAATTGATATTAAGGGTGCGATCCTACGGCCACACTGCGCCGGAAAAGCAGCTCACCACGACGCAGCGTGGTCTTTGAAAATCGGGAGAACCCCGCTCCCGGGATCTACAAAGCTCGCAACGCCTCGTGAGATTCAATGCAATCTTGTGAGACGTTGTGAGGTGTATCCCGCCTATTACAGGTGGGATCACTTTTTGTCAAATCTGCATATTAGAATGAGACAGCTGGTCTCACTCTAATGTGCAGATTCCCGAGGTGCTTGACATTTTGCGGTTCAATCCATTCGCCTCGGGCGAGTGCCATTCAGTGCTGATCCCCACAATCGGGGATCAGATGGAATGACACTCATGGGGGTCCCCAGCAGATCAGACACCTTCAGCTGCATGCCCTTTGGGCAGGGTGGGGCACTGGCACTGATGGTGCCACCTGGGTCCCTAGCAGTGCCAGCCTGGCACCCTGGCAGTGCCAGCATAGCATCTTGGCAGTGCCATCTGGTTCTGCCAAGGTGAGTCGCGTTGAATAGCCATGTGTTTCTCGGCACTGTAAGGCAGCATGTTCGCACAGTGGTTAGCACTGTTGCTTCACAGCGCCAGGGTCCCAGGTTTGAACCCCGGCTTGGGTCACTGTCTATGCGGAGTCTGCACGCTCCCCCCGTGTCTGCGTGGTTTTCCTTCGGGTGCTCTGGTTTCCTCCCACAAGTCCCGAAAGTCATCCTGTTAGGTGAATTGGACATTCTGAATTCTCCCTCTGTATAATCAAACAGGCGCTGGATTGTGGCGACTAAGGGCTTTTCACAGTAACTTCATTGCAGTGTTAATATAAGCCTACTTGTGACAATAAAGATTATTAAATTAAACACGCGGCTAAACACACTCGCTCGGACTTTGTTCCCTTTTGGGAAGATCGCGCCCTAAATTTCACCAGCTGCCATGGTGGAATTTGAACCCATATCTCCAGAGACTTAACCTAGCACTCTAGATTACTAATTCAATGATGTATTACCACTACACCCTTTATGCAATGCCTGCAATTGATAAAGTTAACACCGGGGGGACAAGGGTAGGGAGTGAATCATTTGGGGCCACACGTACCTCATTGGTCTTGTGGAATAAATCTGCCTAAGTTAAAATAAAATTGACTATGAAGAAGTGTCACTGAGATCTATAAGAGAGAAGTGTTTGACCTGGAATGGGCAGGCGATCTTATGAGGAAAGGTTGGACAGGCTAGGCGTATATCCGCTGGGAGTTTAGAAGAGTAATAAGTGACTTGATTGAAACATATGAAAGATCCTGAGGTGTTTTGACAGGTTGGATTTGGAGAGGATGTTTCCTCCTGTGGGAGCATCTAGAACAAGGAATTACTGTTCAAAAATAAGAGGCCCTCCCATTTAAAACGGAGATGAGGCAAAAACCTTTCACTCAGGGGGCCCTGAGTCTTTGGAACTCTCTTCCTGTAAAGGTGGTGGAAGCAGAATCTTTGAATAAGTTTAAGGCAGAGGGGGATAGATTCTTGGTAAGCAAGGGGGTGATAGATGGGATGCAGATTTGAGGTTATTATCAGATCAGCCATGGTCTATTATTATTATTAAATGGTGGTGCAGGCTCGAGGGGCTGAATGGCCTTCTCCAGCTCCCTGTTTGTATAATTAGATGTCAAAAGGATGCGTACAATATTGCCCATTATTCATAAGGTTTTTAATATAGTATTGATGGATATCAAAGTGAAACATCAAAACAAAAGAAAGTACTTTTAAAGGTGCTGCTTTATATAACATATATTGTGTAATATTAGCTAAAAAGAAATCAATGGAGAGATTTAGTGTGCTGAGCTCTCCACTACAGAGCCCTAAATGTACTAGTGGGTGTGAATTGCCTGGATACATTCAAACTCACAAGAATGCACCTGTCCATCTGCAAGATGTATCGCAGCAACTTGCCAAGCTGTCTTCAACAGCAATGTTCAAACGCGCAACCTCGGCCACCCAGGGCAGCAGACAACATGGAGACACTATCACCTACAAGCTCACTTCCAAGCAAGAGATCTTGGCACAGCGGTAATGTTACTGAACCCGTGATCTAGTAGGGCTGGACTATTGAAATGAGGTCAAACCCCACCTCTGCAGCTGAGGAAAATTTACATTTTGAAGGATAAATCTGAAATGTAAAGAAATACACGAGTGTAGTTGACTCTTAACTGCCCTATGAAAAGGCCTAGTGTGATAACTTGAGGCAGGAGCAGGCCCAGCACAGATGAACTTAACCTTTATTGGGAAAACACATTGCGATGCTTACAGGCTTTTTGGCAACTTACTACTCAGTGGCACAGCACTGTCGCCACCATCCATCCCCCCCCCCCCCCCCCCCCCCCCGGTTGATTGGCAGGAGGAAGGGACAACCAATTCCATTAATATAATCCCCTCCCAATCCTTTTTTAAAAACATAAATTTAAAGTACCCAATTCTTCTCATTCTAATTAAGGGGCAATTCAACGTGGCCAATCCACCTACCCTGCACATCTTTGGGTTGTGGGCGGGCATGAGACAAGGGGAGAAATTGCAAACTCCACAGTGACCTGGAGCGGGGATCCAACTCGGGTCCTCGACGCCGTGAGGCAGCAGTGCTAACCACTGCACCACACTGCTGCCCATTCCACCCTTCCCCAATCCTTAAATTCCTTATGCTACAAGTCTTAAAAACTAACAAAACATTTGTAATGTCTCTCCTGTAAACAAGGAATAGAACACTGCGTCCTCGGTAGTGCTGTGCAGGAACAGTCAGAGCGACGCAGCTCTCCTGAGGGAGGTTCCAGAACAGGAACAATGGAGTCGCACAAACAGGTGCGTCACTGGAACTGGGTGGTTCTGTATTCAACAGCTTATTGGATGTGGCAGGAATAAGAGCGACAGGGCTGTTTCAGAGGCTGGCAGTGAAACACCAATCACAGGCTGACCCTGCATTCATTGGGATGATTCTCTTGCTCGCATGTGACACACACATCTACGCACTACTTTGTTCTCAACTTGAACTCGAAATGACAACGGTCTGAAATGGTGGCTCCTGGAGCCCAGCACAGTCCACTTCCAAAGTTACGGACGTGCACGGGGGCCACCAACTTTGAACTTATGAGCGACAATTCATCAGCCGCGCTGATGGCGGGCAGCCAGGAGTGGTGTGTGGTAACTCCGAATGAATCTGGAAAGACGAGACTTGATACTACCTCCAGACAACTTCTTCATACCGGCTTTAAAGGTCAAATAAAGACTATTTGACAAAGGATGCTGGGAGGAGGGGAGAGGAATCACACACAGACTTTATGTGCCTGTGTTAAACCACTGTAGTATATAATATGTGTACTGTGGTAAACTGCCACTGTATTATATGTAATGTGGTAAACCACTGCCTGATGGCTCCGCCTCCCCTCAGGCTCGGTACAAAGGTGGCTGGTCTCCGCCTCTGCCCCAGTTCAGGATCAGAGGTTAGGAGGCTTTCTGTTCAGTTAATTAAAGCCTCAGTTACGTTCACTACTCGTCTTGTGTTCATTGATGGCACATCAGTGCGAGATGCTGTTCAGATCTGTGAAACTCTGAAATTCTGTGCTGGTGAAAACTGTCCCATTGTCAGAGACAATAACCCCAGACAAACCATGTATACTAGAGGAGTGATGCAGCCTCACAACAGTTTCAGCTGAAGATGCCATCTTCACCTCGTAGACATCAAGCCACTTAGAATGTGCATTGATGAATAACTGGAACGTAGAACCTAGAAACGGGCCCACATAGTCAACATGCAGTCTGAGCCAAGGGTGACTGTTTAAATGGGTGAAGAGGAGCTGAAGGAGGCTGCTTCTGGTGTTGTTGGAAAAGGGAAAAGTGTTCAACCATGTTCTCAATGTCACTGTTTGACCCTGGCCATGTGACATTTTTGTTTAAATTAAAGAAAACTTTTCAATGTAACACCATAAAAACCATATTACACAACAAATACAATTACAATTCTAGACTCAATCATCCCCCATCACACCCACAAAGAAAAATAACTAAGGCAAGACCCAAAACAAATCCTGAACCCCTCGGAGGGGTACAGCTTCCGGTAGAAGCCCCCGAACGCTTTTCTGATCCGACTACCAGACTTCCCCTGCTATGCTTTATCTGTGCTATTTCCCCCTTGGCTTCCTGCTTTCTCAGCTGGTGAGCCAGCAGGCGGCTAGCCTTGTCCCCGTGTTCATAGAAGGTTCCCCCGTGTCTGGTGGAGTTGGTGCACTGCTGTCCTGGTGAATAGCAGGTTGAAGTCCATTTGCAGCTTTTTCCTCTCCACAAGAAACTCTATGGTCGGGGCCTCGGAGTATCTTCTGCTGACCTCCAGAATGGAGTCGATCAGTTGTTGCCCAGCCACCCTCTCTTCCCTGTCTCTGCGTGCCTTATAGACGATAATTTCTCCTCTAATCACAGACTTCAGTGCCTCCCAGAAAGTGGAAGGTGAGACCTCTCCATTCCGGTCGTTCATAATGTACTCGCCTATGGCTTGTGATGTTTTCTGGCAGAAGACCTTGTGGGCCAAGAGGGTCGTGTCCAACCTCCATTCGGGGCATTGGGCACTGCCTGTCTCCAACCTCACATCCATGTATTGTGAAGCGTGGTCAGAAATTACAATCGCGGATTGCAACCAGGGCAAAGAATGCAGCACAAGGGGATTTATCCTCATCGCTAGTGTGATAACCTAAGGCAGGAGCAGCTTTGGTGCAAACAACTTAAACTTTTTGGGGGACACATGTTGCGATGCTTACAGGCTTGTTGCCATCTTACTACCTGGGGTTAGCACTGGTGCCATGTCTGGTTGATTGGCAGGTGGGAGGGACAACCAATCGCACTATTGCAGCTAATAACTCACTCAGTTGCTGGTACCTCACAACCACCTACATCCACCTCCTAATGAGCAATTAGGGGTGAGCAATAAATACTGGCGGCTCTTGTGGCAGAGTGGCATCCCAGATATTTAGCATCCCAGCCTCTGAAACAAAAGCTCCAGCTTTGAGTCCCACCCCGAACTTTATGTCCAGGGAAGGTGCGATCAAACAGGTTGAGTCAACCTGCAAATCTTTCCAAATACGCCAATGGGTGCAGGTTAAAGAGGAAGTGACTCCTCGTCAGCCACATCTGATGAGGAATGGTGCTCCTCAAACTATACGTCCCTGGCGACAGACTGGTGATCTGTTCCAGGAATTACTAGCTATGGAAACAGATGAAAGTCTATCACTCGATGTGGGAAGAGAATTGGAATGGAATTGCAATAAATACTGGTCTTGCCAATGATGTCCACCTCCAGTGACTGCCAGCGCAATTTAACCAAACAGTGTCTTTCTGTTGTGAAAAACATTTGATTGAAGGTATTTTAAATATATACATAAACACAAAAATACCGCGGCAACAGGTAACAATGCCCCCCCCGCACCTCCTCCTAACCACCACCCCGCCACTCAGCTCGCTGCCACCCCAGCGCCCACCTTCCTTTTCCAACTATTCGCCCCCTACCCAAACAAAAAAATAAAACAACCACCTACCTCCCCCCACCTCAATACTCCTTAAAGTCGATAAACATCTTCCACCTCGAGATGAACCCCTCCTCTGCCCCTCAAATGGCAAACTTGATATTTTCCAAATGCAGGAACTCTGAGAGGCAAAGGCCAAGACGCCGGCTTCTCTCCCCCCACCTGCACTCCCGGATTCTCCGATACTCCAAATTAACGCCACTTCCTGATTCTCCCCCAAAATCTTTGCCATTATGACTGAAAATCACCCCCCCCCCCAACCCCTGTCCCTGTACACCACCCATACCTATCCTCCACCCGCGGAAAGAACCAACTCACCCTGGACACCATTATGTGGGCTCTCTGCACCACCTTAAATTGAATAAAACGAGGAAGCATTCTCCCTCCACACTCCAGGCCCCAAAGTCCCCCCCCCCCCCCCCCCCCCCCCCCTCCCCCGCAGCTATCAAAATATTTCTAAGTGTCATTTGGGTGAGTTTGAGTACATCATGCCCCGAGTTTTGAAAAACCTTCCGCAATTAAGCATCACTGAACTTCGATCGGCACACACTCCCCGTTTAAAGAAAGTGAAAGTGGGCCATCACATCTGCAGCAACCGGGTCTAGCATAGAACTTCCATGGAACCAATCTATTTATCCCAACCAGTCTGTGTGTCTGGTTGCCAAGCCACCAGGATTGGCCTGGAGTCTCCAGGAATTGAAAATAAGCCTCCAGGACACTGCTGTGTGCAACTCTGGAGGATAATTGTAGAGACATTAAAAAAGATACACATTTTTTTAAGTGGTCTCTTTATTGGATAAAAAATATGGAAAATGTTGGTGGGGATGGGTGGGGGGGGAAAGATGGCTGCTTGGCTGACAACCAAATACAATCGAATTGCATACAAGCCATTTTGTTTTCCACTGGGCAGTGCATCACAACATGCATTTGTTGGATTGTGGGATTCACATAGAATTTACAGTGCAGAAGGAGGCCATTCGGCCCATTAAGTCTGCACCAGCTCTTGGAAAGAGCACCCCACCCAAGCCCACAACTCCACCCTATCCCCATAACCCAGTAACCCCACCCAACACTAAGGGCAATTTTGGACACTAAGAGGTCCATACACCTAACGTGCACATCTCTGGACTGTGGGAGGAAACCGGAGCACCCGGAGGAAACCCACGCAGACACGGGGAGAACGTGCAGACTCCGCACAGGCAGTGACCCAAGCCCGGAATCGAACCTGGGACCCTGGAGCTTTGAAGCAATTGCGCTAGCCACTATGCTAGCGTGCAGCCATGTGACAAAGCCTCCAGGCATACATTTAATCACAGTTAGCGACCCTATCTGAGTGTATCCTCTGTGCCAGCAAATAGGTGTAATCACTTTTTACCCACCCTGTTGCTCGTATCCTCCCCAGTTACTGCTGTGTGGAAAGAGAACGTGCAGCTTATCACATGTTCGAGCAGACTCTGCGAAATGTTGACCGATTTTAGTCAAGCAATTTTGATGCTTTTTCATCACATTTATTTCTGTCAGTCTGTACTCGCACGTATTCATAAACAAAATAGCAACCTCTGTAAAAACCCAAATTTCGGAGCCGTCAAAACATGTTTGTACTCTTCTTATATTGTCCAGAACTCTTTTAGGATTAAATTAATCATCCTGGCCCAGGGAGAGTCAATACTTTCTTAAATAATTTCATGCAATAACTCATCCTTTCCCAGAATCTCATAAAAGGACCTGCTTCAGCTCATTTTTCCGATCCTGCTACAATTTGCTGGCTTTTGAAAACCAGGTTTGATGTTCTGTTACCGTGACTTCAAATCATTTATTTTCTTTAACCGTGGAGTTGTTTTACATTGCAAGCTGTAAGCCTTCGCTTGAATTTTTAAAAAGGACCTCTTTCATCAGGGTTCGGTGAACTGAAGTGCTGCCAATCTTGACCACGATATCGCCACTAGCCATCAACCTCCCCCCTCATAACCCCGATTGTCCTGCCACACACACCCACCCCAGACTGGAGCCACATACTCAGCCACCAACAATTCTCAAAGCTCTGGCGAAGAAAAACATGCACAATTTTAGCAAGCAGCATCTTCAGCTATGGTCAGAAGTAAAGTCATGTGCCCTGGTGAGGTCATGGCATCGATTGCGTTGTAACAGTCTGTGTATTCGATGTTTTTATTTTAACTTTCAGGAGTCGAAGTTGATTAATTAATTCTTTATTGAATTGGTCAATAAGCCTGAGTGAAATTCTTAGATATAAGAACATGGGGATTGCTTTGAAAGGTCTATTTAGGCGACTTCCCACCACCTTTGTGTAGGTGCATAAGACGTTCATGGTGAAGTTGTCGATTAATCACTGTTATCAACCTCTAAGTCTACAGCTGACCCAGGCGTGACATGAGGAAAATCTCCACCTACTGGTCACCAGCCTCAGTAAATCCTGTAAGTTTACTTTGGTTGCCAATGGCAGCACAACATCACTAGGTTGGGAGCTGGCAGTAGCACTGTGGTATTAGGCCAATGACTCTACAGTTCTGCATTGAAGTCTCACCGTAAACCTAGTCATTTGTGAGTTAACAATCGGGAGTATTTGACCATTAAAGCTGCTGTATTGTTATATAAATTCAAACGACTCACCAATATTTTGCTACCTGGGCAGACTATACCCTCTGAAATGAACTAGGAAGCCAATCAGTTGTTTTGATACGCCTCAGGGCATTAAGGATAGACAAGAATGGAGTCCATGTCCACAATTGGAGGACATCGTTTTCAATGATCACTGTGAAAGCAGCTCTTATTAACAAGACAGGAATGCTCAATCCTTAAATTAAACTTGTGGAAAACAACAATACAGAGCCAATGGTGAAACGAAATGAAAAATGAAAATGAAATGAAAATCACTTATTGTCACAAGTAGGCTTCAAATGAAGTTACTGTGAAAAGTCGCCACATTCTGGAGCCTGTTGGAGGAGACTGGTACAGGAATTGAACCGTGCTGCTGGCCTGCTTTAAAAGTCAGCTATTTAGCCCTGTGCTAAACCAGCCCCATAAATCATGGTCCTGATATTTGCAAGGAGGTAGTGAGAGAACAGTTGGGAAGGGTTGTGGTTTAGAGGAGAGATTCTGCTTGGGTAGGGAATTGCGTGCAGTTGGTAGGGGGGGTTGATGGAGCTGGAGATCCATGGGGAGTTGGTGGGGTAGGTAGTGGGTTTGGAGATCATGGAGGGGATGGGGTCGGGAAGTAAAATTTCAGCTGATCATGGAGAGGGAAGCAGATGAGCCCGTAAAGCCCCGAGGACACAATCCCATTATTCCTGACCCCCAAGCTGTGCTGTAAATGCAATTACTTGATGGGACCAGCCCTTGGGCAGCACGTTAGCACAGTGGTTAGCACATTTGCTTCACAGCTCCAGGGTCCCAGGTTCGATTCCCGCTTGGGTCACCGTCTGTGCGGAGTCTGCACGTTCTCCCCGTGTCTGCGTGGGTTTCCTCCGGGTGCTCCAGTTTCCTCCCACAAGTCCTGAAAGACATGCTGTTAGGTGAATTGGACATTCTGAATTCTCCCTCTGTGTACCTGAACAGGTGCCGGAATGTGGCGACTAGGGGCTTTTCACAGTAATTCATGTAAGCCTACTTGTGACAATAAAGATTATTATTAATTTTATTGTTTCCTTTTACCTGCTGGGTTTCCTGAAGCCTGTGAAAGCCAGCCAAAATGAGTAAAAGTAAATGCATGCCAAAGTGTAAGCTTGAAGCCTCTTCATGGTTTTTACCTAACTGATTTGCCTGGCCCCAGCAGTGGGCAGTTTTGGAGCGGGACTTGAAATTTGTATCCAATTTTAACTTCCCATCCAATCTAAATCCATCCAATCTTGGCGGGCGGGATGGGGGGGGGTGGCGAGAGAGAAGATTAATATCAACCCCACAGCATTCAGTGTCCAATCAGCCCACTGTGCCTATACTAACTCTTTATTAGGGGTAATCAATTTGTCCAACTCCCTTGCTCTTTCCCTGTCGCCCAGAAAATGTTTCTCTGAAATGGATAATCATATTAGTTTTCTGTCACAACAATCACAGAAAAAGTGTGAAAAATATATTCATTTGCATGCAAGAAGTGAGAATTAATTTCTGCATTTGCTCCTTTAAAGTTCTGAGGAAAAGTTGAAGTTGGAAATTTAAAATGAGACTTGGTCCCAATCATTAATGTGACTCAAAGGTGCAAGTTTTAAAATGAATTGTTTTGCAAGAGTTTAAGCAGCTCCCTGGAGATTCCCAAAATTTTACTTGACAGTCTCGATGTACAATATCCAGCTGGGGGGTTAGTTGTAAAGAAAGAGACTTTAGCTAGTTCCTACCAACAGAAAAATAGAAAAACTGCAAAGTCTGTCTGAGAGAAGTGAAACTAAATATCTGCCCAAAACACTTCCAGTGTGGTGACAAGAATCATTAAACAACGCCAAGTTTGTCTGTCGCATCCAGCTTCCACTTCTTTTATAAACTAACAGGATTATAATTGAGACAGTTTTGTGAAGTGAAAACATCTGGAAAATGTCTGTGATTTCTTTTTTTAAAATATTTTTATTCAAACAAACTTTTTCAATATTACAAAGATGATCCCAACACAACCCAGAGCAGCACGGTAGCATAGTGGTTGCATCACAGCTCCAGGGTCCCAGGTTCGATTATCGCTTGGTTCGCTGTCTGTGCGGGGCCTACACCTTCTTCCCGTGTGTGCGTGGGTTTCCTCCGGGTGCTCGGTTTCCTCCCACAGTCCAAAGATGTGCAGCCTAGGTGGATTGGCCATGATAAATTGCCCTTTGTGTCCAAAATTGCCTTTAGTGTTGGGTGGGGTTACTGGGCTATGTGGATAGGGTTGAGGTATGGGCTTGGGTAGGGTGCTCTTTCCAAGAGCCGGTGCAGACTCGATAGGCCGAATGGCCTCCTTCTGTACTGTAAATTCTATGATTCATCCCAACCAAATATAAACCTTTCACACGGGGTACAACCCACATACTTGATCTTCTCCAGGTGTAGGAATTCCATCAGGTCCTCTAACCAGGCTGAAGCCTTAGGTGGCACTGGAGACCTCCAGCCAAGCAGGACTCACCTCCTGGCTATTGGCAAGGTGAAGGCCAAAACATCTGCCTTTGTCCCCACCTGCAGCACCGTCGACCACCAATGCGCATGGCTCCAGTTTCATACCCAGAATTCCTGACATTGTGACCCAAAAATCAACAAGCTTGGGGCAGCATCCGAACATGTGTGTGTGGTTCGCTGACCGACTAGAGCGCCACTCACATCTGTCCTCTACCCCAAGAGGAACCCGCTCATACATGCCCTGGTCAGGTGTGCCCTGTGCACCACCTTGAATTTTATCAGACATAACCTTGCACATGAGGAGGTAAAGATTTTTTGAATAAACATTTTATTGAGGTATTTCTTTGGCATTGTAACAGCAACAAAATCAACAATGTACATAACAAGCAAAATATAAACATGCTGCAAATACCGCCTCCCTCTCCCACAGGTCCTAACATTGCTTACCCCCCTAAACTACGCTAGCCTAACCCCCCCCCCCACCCACCCCGTCCGCCCTTCTGCTGACGATTAATTCTCTGCGAGGAAGTCGACGAATGGTTGCCACGTCCGGGCGAAACCTAACAGAGACCCTCTCATGGTGAACTTAATTTTCTCCAGGCAGAGGAAGCCAGCCATCTGAAAGCCAGGTCTGCGATTTCGGGGGCTTTGAGTCCCTCCATGCTAGTAATATGCGCCTCCCGGGCTACTCGGCTAAATTGCTGGCTTTTAAAGCAGACCAAGGCAGGCCAGCAGCACGGTTCAATTCCCATACCAGCCTCCCCGAACAGGCGCCGGAATGTGGCGACTAGGGGCTTTTCACAGTAACTTCATTGAAGCCTACTCGTGACAATAAGCGATTTTCATTTCATTTTTCATTACCGGGGAAGCAAAGGCCAGAACATCCGCCTCTTTCTCCTCCTGGATTCCCGGATCCTGCGATACCCCAAAAATCACCACCTCTGACTCATTGCCACTCTCATATTTAATACCCTGAACATGGCGTCGGCAAACCCCTGCCAAAATCCCCTCAATTTTGGACATGCCCACAACATATGGACATGATTCGCTGCCCCCAGCGCACTTCGCACACCTGTCCTCCACCTCAAAGAATCTTCTCATCCGGGCCACTGTCATGTGAACGACCTTAAATCAGACTGAGCCTGGCACATGTTGCGGTAGCATTGACCCTTCCTAACACGTCCGCCCAAAGGCCCTCCTCTATCTCTCTCCCCAGCTCCTCCTCCCACTTTTGCTTCAGCTCCTCGGTCTGCGACTCCTCCGAACCCATAAGCTCTTTATATATGTCCGAGGCGCTCTCCTCTCCTATCCATCCTCTAGAAACCACCCTATCCTGAATCCCCCTCAGCGGTAGGAGTGGGAAGGTTGGTACCTGCTTCCCCAAAAAGTCCTGTACCTGTAAATATCAGAATTCATTTCCCCCCACCGATGCAAACTTCTCCTCCAGCGGCCTCATAGTTGGAAAGCTTCCTCTATGAGCAAGTTCCCTATCCTCTCAATCCCCTCTCTCTGCCAAATTTGGAACCCCCCCGTCCATCCTCACCGGAGCAAACCGGTGGTTATCGCAGATGGGGGACCACAACGATCCCCCTCTGCTCCCACATGTCTCCCCCACTGCCCCCAAACTCTCAGGGCTGCCACCACCACTGGACTGGTGGAGTACCGCACCGGCGGGAACGGCAGAGGCGCCGTTACAAACGCCCCCAGACTTGTGCCCTTACAAGAAGCCGCTTCCATGCACACCCACGCCAGCTCACCCTCCCCAGCCACATCCTCACCATGGCTATGTTAGCTGCCCAGTAGTAGTTGCTGAAATTCGGCAGCGGCAGCCCTCCATCCCCCTCGACTCCGCTCGAGCATTGCCTTCTTCACCCGTGGGGGCTTGCACCCCCACACAAAGCCCACGATAATCTTATTGATCCGCCTCCAAAAGGACCGCGGGATGAAGATGAGGAGGCATTGGAAGATGAATAGGAATCTCGGGAGGACCATCATTTTTACCGACTGCACTCTACCCGCCAGAGACAACGGGAGCACATCCCATCTCCGGAAACCCTCCTTCATCTGATCCACCAACTGGGCCATGTTCAATTTATGTAGCCTGGCTCAATCCCTCGCCACTTGGATACCCAGGTACCTGAAACTGTCCCCCACCACTCTCAACGGCAGTTCCCCCAGTCGCCTCTCCTGACCTCTCGCCTGGACCACAAACATCTCGCTCTTCCCCATATTGAGCTTATACCCCAAAAACCGGCCGAATTCCCCTAAAATTCCCATAATTTCTTCCATCCCCTCCATTGCTGAGACAGCCAGCAGTATGAGGAGGTAAAGTTAACCCTATGAAGTGTCTCACTCCACACCCCACCCTCAAACATTAAACCCAGCTCGCCCTCCCACTTCCTCTTCACTTCTTCCAATGTTGCTTGCTCTGTCACCAACCGCTGCCCATAAATGTCTGAGATCTTTACCCAACCTAGCTCATCCAAGGACAGAACCCTATCCAAAACAAGGGCGCCGGCACCTGGGGAAATGAAGTAATCTCCTTCCGCACAAAATCATGCACCTGAAAGTATCTGAATACATTCCCTCTTGGGAGTTGGAACTTCTCCACAATCTCGTCTGGAGGTTCGTTCCTGAGGCCTACAAGCTCGTGCAATCAGTGTCAGGCACCACAGCCGTGACCTTGTTTCAGGTAACCAAGCTCACTCCAGCTCTCTGAAACTGCCTAAACCAGTGATGGACAACCTCCAGTCTGGGGGTCACATGAGGCCCATCTGTGTTCAGAGTGCAGCCCAGAAAACATTTTGTTGACCTTTTCCCACGCGCAGGGTTGCCGCATTCCATTGATTTCCGTTTCCGAAAAACAGGTGTGAATGGGCCCCTATTCCTCTCCCTGCAGGGGGCTAGCAGGGACCCAGCGTAAAACTAGCAGCTTTTGCTGCAGATACGGGGCCCCGCCCGTCCGGGTCGGAGGCCGCACATGCGCACGGCGGCGGCCTCCAGTGGCCGCTTCGTGCTCCATGGCAGACTCAGACCGCGGAGCTGGATATTAATAGCCCCATCGGCTGCAAGCCCGACCCTGACCGTCCGCCCAAACATTGCCCAACTGCGTATAAGGTCCCCCCCCTACCCTCCGATCGGCCCGCCCCCCACCAGGGCGGGCGCTGACCGAGTCCGCAACCGCCACTCTAATTTCGCGACTGGCAGGACCATGAGTGGTCTACGCCGCCGGGGCTTTGGCCAATCGGGGGTGGAGAATCGCGGAGCGGGCCTCCAGCAATGGCCGCAGAAAGGTGATGTGCGGCGTACTCTCCAAATACGCCGCATTTCGGAGCCTGCAGAATCGGGGTACCGGTGCCGGTCCCAATTCCATGCGTGGGAATGGATTGTCCACCCCGGCGCCGACCGCGATTTCGGAGTCGAGGTACAGAGAATCCAGCCCAAGGTGTGTGCTTATTGCTCACAACACTGACTGTGAGAGCCATTCGCTCCCTCTGTGTACAAAGTGTCAATATTTATTTTGTTTTTACCATTTAAAGTTGCTGGCAGTTCTATTAATATACAAATTATTAAACATTTTCTATAAGTTGTTATCAAATATTCAGTATATAATGAATGTATCTTATTAATTGGATCATGGTTAGTGAACAAGCCCATTTTCAATCTTGTGGCTCACTGAGATGAAGGAGGGTCACTCCTACGGCCCAATCATTCATCTAGGTTGCCCGTCGCTGGTCGAAACAGTGAAGCGAGTCTATCATGGGCATTGATGGCCATCCTGGGGTCTCTCACCAGCAGTCAGATAGCACAAGGAAGATTTGACCCTGGCTGTGTCAACCGAGGGCCCTTTGCAATGCGAGATTCACAAGACACAGCTAAGCATTATGGGCTGGATTCTTCCGCCCCTCCCGCCACAAGATCGCCATGGGCGAGACGCGGACAATGGGAAAGTCTATTGCCCTCGGGTGGGATTCTCCGTTCGGCAGGCTGGCACGGCCGGAGAATCCCGCCTTATATTTCAGACCAATCAGAACAAGCATCAACAAAGGCAGCAGGAATTCTGTCTGACTCAACAACAACTTTATATTTATTTCGTGCCTTAAACATTATGAAGATCGCAAGGTGGTCCACAGGAGCATGGTAAAACAAAACATGATGCCGGACCAGATAAGGATTATTGTGTCTGGGGAACAAAAGATTTGATCAAAGAGATAAGTTTTAAGAAGTATCTTAAAGGAGCAAAGAGAGGCGGAGAGGTGCAAAGTGGGAATTCCAGAGCATGGCTTCTAGGGCAAAATTTTACGGTCTTTCCCATTGGGAGAATCGTCGGGGGGGGGGGGGGGGGGGGGGGGTGCAATTTGATGGACGATTTAAAGGTCCATTGATCTTGGTTGGGAATCCCCAGTCTAAGGGCCGGCGCCACCAGAAAATGCTGCCCTAGGCAACCAAGGGCACAGCCATCAATGGTAGAGTGAATAAAAATTGGAGATGGCCAAGAGATTAGTTGAGCGATAAGCGTAGGCCAGGACATCGGAGAGAACACAAACTGATCTATTCCCACACGAACAGTGGCTCCTAATCACTGGTACCACAATGTGATTCTACATCCTGTTCCTGCTCTAGACTCTGCACGAGAAAACAGCCACAAAAAAGGCACAGACTATCACTCCTGAACAAAGCTTCTTTATGCATTTTGTTTTAAGCTCTCCTGTTTCTAGTTATATCCCCTTAATTTGAAGTTTGCCCAGTCTGTGCTCCACATTAATCCATGTCTGAGACAGGCAGGTACCCAGCTACACTCAGGCTCCTGTTGTTTTGGAGTTCCACTGCGTTGATAATACAGCAGAGGTTGGCTACATTTCACCATGCCTCTATTCCCAGCCGGAATATGGATGATCCCCTTGTAGCTCACTCTGCTGCAATTGGGATTTCCTGCACTTACAGTGCACGCTACTGGTAATGTCACTATTCGTACAACAGGGGATATTACTGCAGCGTCTTTTCAAATAGGGTATGATGGTATGGCAACTTCTAAACCAGAGGCTTGACTTATAGGATCTCAACATAGAACTTGAAATCCCATCACAACTTATTTTAAATTATAAATTTAGAGTACCCAATTTTCGTTCCCAATTCAGGGGCGATTTACCGTGGCCAATCCACCGACCCTGCACATCTTTGGGTTGTGGGGCTGAGACCCACGCAGACATGGGGAGAATGTGCAAACTCCACACTGACAGTGACCCAGGGCCGGGATCAAACACGCGTCCTCGGTGCCATGAAGTAGCAGCGCTAACCACTGCACCACCGTGCCACCCAATAACTCCCATCACAACTGCCGATGGAATTTAAATCCAGTTAATTAAATAAAATCTGGATTTAAAATGTTCAGATTGATGAGCATGAAACTATTGGATTGTCATGAAAACCTAAAGTAAGGTCAAGTCAGCAAAGTCCCAAAGGACCATAGGCTGCTCTTCCCCTGGAGGGGGAGAGCTGACTGGTGGTGATTTAACCTGAGGATCACCACACCTCAGGCGAGGGGCAAGGTTGAGAAGGCGGGACCTTCATGAATAACCTCAGCCGGTACGAGAATTGAACCCACGCCGTTGGCCTTCCTCTGCTTCATAAACCAGCTGTACAGGCAACTGAGCTAACCTGGCACCCAAACTGGTCAACAAATGCCCTTTAGAACATAGAACATAGAACATAGAACAGTACAGCACAGAACAGGCCCTTCGGCCCTCGATGTTGTGCCGAGCAATGATCACCCTACTTAAACCCACGTAACCGTAACCCAACAATCCCCCCATTAACCTTACACTACGGGCAATTTAGCATGGCCAATCCACCTAACCCGCACATCTTTGGACTGTGGGAGGAAACCGGAGCACCCGGAGGAAACCCACGCACACACGGGGAGGACGTGCAGACTCCACACAGACAGTGACCCAGCCGGGAATCGAACCTGGGACCCTGGAGCTGTGAAGCATTGATGCTAACCACCATGCTACCGTGAGGCCCCCCGTGCTACCATGAGGCCCCCCATGCTACCGTGAGGCCCCCCATGCTACCGTGAGGCCCCTTTAGGGAAGGAAATCTACTGCCAATGCCTAGTCTAGCCTCGCCAGACCAACAGTCATGTGATTTATTCTTAACTGCCCTATGAAATGGCCCACAAGCCATTCACTTCGACAGATAGGCAATAAATGCTGGCCTTACCAGAGGCAGCCACAGGGGCGCGATTCTCCGCTGCCCACGACGGGTCGGAGAATAGCGGGAGGGCGACCCCAACATTTTTCACGCCCTCCCGCTATTCTCCCCCCCACGGCCGCCCCATGACACGAATCTCTGCTCGCCATTTCTAACGGCAAACAGCGATTCTCCCCAGGCCGATGGGCCGAGTGCCCAGGCCTTTACGACCGTTTTTATGGCAGCAAACACACCTGCTTGCTGCCGTCGTAAAAACGGCCGCAACATGCCCGTTCTGGGCATCCAAGGCCCCGATTGGCACGGCAGTACCACGGCCGTGCCAAGGGGGGCATGGGCCCACGATCGGTGCCCACCGATCGCGGGCGGTGCGTCCGTAACGGACGCACTCTTTCTCCCTCCGCCGCCCCGCAGGATCAGTCCGCGGGGCGGCCGAGGGAGATGATGGCCCCATGTATGCGCGGGTTGGAGCCGTCCAATCCGCGCATGCGCGATTTACGTCATCGTGCGCGTCAGCCGGTGTGACGCTTGGCGCGCGGACGTAGCGACGGTCGCTAAGCCCGCAATGCCATGCTTCATGGGGCCCCGCTGCTAGCCCTGCCCGGGGGGGGGGGGGGGGGGGGGGGGGGGGGGTTAGAATCGGGTCCGACTCGCCGCATTTGCGGAAAATCGCGCCCTGAATTTAAAAACAAAATTGTTTGCCTTGGAGGGGCTTCAATTGCAGAACGGTTGCACCCCCCCCCCCCCCCCCCCCCCAAAACCACCAGGAAACACGCGGCTGGGAGGCTGGAGGATCCAACCCAGATCTTCTGATTTTCCTCTACCAGTGAGATCAGGAACTCACCTTGTGTGGAATGACAAAATCTGACCAATCACACTGTCTGGCCACAGAAACAGATGTGTCTTAAATGACCTAGATCTTCCACAAAATAAAAGTTATTCAAGATCAGATCAGGAGCTTCTCTAAATGAGAAACACTTGGACAGGTTGGATCTGTACCATTGGCGTTTACAGGCTGAGAGGTGATATCACTGAAACATCCTGAGGGGATTTGATAGGGTGGATACCAGGAGGATGTTTACATTTGTGGGAGACACTAGAACCAAGAGACAAAGTTTAAGAATAAGGGGCGGGATTCTCTGCGAACCGGCGGGACGGTCCACTCCGGCGCCGAGGAGTGGCGTGAATCACTCCAGCGTTGGGCCACCCCGAAGGTGCGGAGGAGGGCTAGGCCGGTGGTGGAGTGTTTTACGACGCGCCAGCCGGCGCGGAAGGGCTTCGCGCCACACCAACCGGCGGCGAAGGGACTCCGCCGGCCGGCGCAAGTTGGCACATGTGCGGGAGCGCCAGCATGTGCTGGCATCATCCCTGCGCATGCGCAGGGGGTTCTTCTCCGCACCGGCCATGGCGGAGGTTGACAGCGGCCGGTGCGGAGGGAGAGGCCCGCCCGCGGATCGGCGGGCCCTGATCACGGGCCAGGATATTGTCAGAGAATCCCACCCAAGAAATCTACTATTTAAGATGGAGATGTGGAGAACTATTTTCTCTCAGAGGGTTGAATATATTCAAGGCTGAGTTAGTGAGATTTTAGATAGACACGAGAGTTGAGGGTTATGGAGGGGCAGACAGCAAAGTGGAGTTGAGACAAAACCAGATCAGCCATGACCTTATTGAATGGCGGGACAGGCTCAAAGGGCAGAACAACCTACTCGTGCTCCTATGGCGTACGTTCCTAATTGATCACTCAACCCACAAGTTTGAAATACATCATGCCGTCATGAAAACTGTGGTCTTTTACGCCAGGAAAACTGGTGTCAAAAGGCCATAGATTCCCCGTTTTGCTGGGGGACAGCAGGGAGCCGACGTAGAGCTCGCAGCTCTAGCTGGCGATACGTCCCCCAGCACTTCTGGGTCAGAGGCCGCGCATGCACACGGCAAGTGGCCGCACCGTACTCCATGGCGGACATAGCCCGCGGACCTGGACAGGCAAAGTAGTGCCCTGCATCAGCCGCTTGCGCGCCCGGACCGCCCGCCCACATTGCCCCAAGCCCCAAATGAAGCCCCTCCTGCCCGCCGATCTGCCTTCCCCCGACTGTGGCAGCCCCGGACGGAGTCTGCAGCTGCCTCCCGAGGTTCCTGTATGGCTGGGGCCAGGTTAGAACCACGGCGTCGGGAATTTGGCCGGTCGTGGACGGAGCATCGCGTGGTGGGCCTCAGGCAATGGCCTGAGGCGGTGGATACTGGGCGTGGCGTACTCCACGATTACACCGATTTTTGGAGGGGGGCTGAGAATTTACAAAGCAGCGCAGCTCCCGATTTCGGTGCCAAAATGGATTCTTCATCCCATCGCCGAATACAATTTCGGTTTCGGGAGGGCGAAGAATCCAGCCCATGGTTTTAATGCAGAGCTGGGCTGAGAAGTGGCAGATAGAGTTGAATCTTGATGAATGTGAAGTGATTCATTTTAGAAGGTCGAAATTGAATGCTGAATACAGGGTTAAAGGCAGGATTCTTGGAAGTGTGGAGGAACAGAGGGATCTTGGAAGTGTGGAGGAACATTGATCCCTCAAAGTTGCCACCCAGGTTGGTAGGGTTATTAAGAAGGCATATGGTGTGTTAGCTTTCATTAACAGGTTTAAGAGCTTAAGAGCCGCGAGGTTTTGCTGCAGCTTTATAAAATCTTGGTTAGACCACACTTGGAATATTGTGTCCAGTTCTGGTCACCTCATTATAGGAAGGATGTGGATGCTTTGGAGAGGGTACAGAGGAAATTTACCAGGATACTGCATGGACTGGAGGGCATGTCTTATGAAGAAAGGTTGAGGGAGCTAGGGCTTTTCTCACTGGAGCAAAGAAGGCAGAGGTGACTTGATAGAGGTGTACAAGGTGATGAGAGGCATGGATAGAGTGGATAGCCAGAGACTTTTCCCCAGGGTGGAAATGGCTGTCACAAGGGGACATAATTTTAAGGTGATTGGAGGAACGTATATGGAGATGTCAGAGGTAGGTTCTTTACACAGAGAGTGGTGGGTGTGTGGAATGCACTGCCAGCAGATGTGGTGGAGTCAGAGTCATTAGGGACATTTAAGGGACTCTTGGACAGGCACATGGACAGCAGTAAATTGGACAGGCACATGGACAGCAGTAAATTGAAGGGGTGTAGGTTAGGTTGATCTTAGATTAGGGTAAATGGTCGGTACAACATCGTGGGCTGAAGGGCCGGAACTATGTTGTACTGTTCTATGTTCTATGCTCTATGTAATGTGGTAACAAGCTGTTTCTTTTTGATTATGATGCTAGTGAGAAATGACAAAAGAAAATAATTACCCTCTCAGATTCCCAGGGTATAACTGCCCCTCCTTCACCTTGTCCCCACACCTACAAACATAAAATCCACCAGCCCCCCACCCTCAGTGGCAGAATCAGTCAGCTGCAGGCCCCAATCAAGAACTCAGAAACCTCCCCAATTCAGGTCCCATTCAGAACTCCACCCCCTCCAAAGGGAACGCGAGTAAAGGCCGGTACACCTTTGATGTTCAGTGTCAACAGCACCAAATTACAAGCAAGGAGGATATCTTTCTGATAGCTAATCCACCCGACAGAAACCAATCTCAAAACCTTATTCTTTTCAATAAAGGCTAATCATTCATGCACATGAGGAGGACAAGCTGGTTACACAGTGACCTCATTAGTCGAAACACACTGCATCAAGTCTTTCTTTCTCTCTCAATAATAACTCAGACAAGTGATTTATAATTTAATTAGAGTAAAAGGGATCCAACTGGCTTGAACCCCAGAATTATTATGCCTTTTGGTGAATAACAACACAATAACTTTTATTTATATAATCTTTCACAAGAATAAAATATCCCACAACCTCATAGGAAGATTGGAAAACAAAATTTAAGACTGAGCCACGGCAGGGGATATCAGACCAGATGTCCAAGAGGTTTCAAAGGGTGTCTTTAAAGGAGTAAGAAGTCTTACAACACCAGGTTAAAGTCCAACAGGTTTGTTTCAAACACGAGCTTTCGGAGCACTGCTCCTTCCTCAGGTGAATGGAGAGATAGGTTCCAGAAACATTTATATAGACAAAGTCAGAGATGCCGGACAATGCTTGGAATGCGAGCATTTGCAGGTAATCTCCACATCATCTTTAAAGGAGGAAAGAGAGAAGTGGGAAGTTCTAAGGATGGAATTCCAGAGCTTAGGGCCTTGGCAACAGAAGGCAAGGCCACCAGGAGTGGACCCTCAATTAAAATCGAGGATGCTTAATTGGTGGAGTGACGATATTTTGAGGGATTGTAAGGGCTTGGAAGAGATTACAGAGATTAGGGAAATAGGGACATGCGAGGCTGGGGTGGGGGTTGGATTTGAGGACAAGGTTGAGAACTTGAAATCTGAGCTGTTGTTTAACCAGGAGCTGAATTAGGTCGGGTGTGATGGGTGACTGGGATTTCTGCAAGTTTTGGAAGGCTTTAATTTTACAGAGGGTAGAATGAGCTTGGACAGCCAGGGGTGTTTTGGACCAGTCCAATCTAGAAGTCACAGGATAGAAGTAATAGAGTGCAGAAGAGGCCATCTGCCCATCGCGTCTGCACCAACCTTCCAAAGGAACATTAAACCCAGGCCCCCGCCTTATTCCTGCCCAACCTTTTTGGACAGTCAGGGGCAATTCAGCGTGGCCAATCCACCTAACCTGCACATCTTTGGTCTGTGGTGGGGGGCACATCTTTGGACTGTGGGGGAGGGGGTGGGGGGGCCGGGGCACCCGGAGGAAACCCACGTAGACTCGGGGAGAACATGCACACTCCACACAGTCACCCGAGGCTGGAATTGAACACAGGTCCCTGGCACCATGAGGCAGTAGTGCGGACCATTGTGCCACCGTGCAGCCCTTGAGGTAAGAAAGCTGTGGATGAGGCACTGGGCAAAATGATTGCAAAGGAAAAAGGCACCAGTTCGCCAACCAAACTTATTGCCTTCTCTTTCTGCACCAACAGACCATATTGTAACTTGAAAGACTACAACATCAGTCAGAGCTGCTGAAAGAGTCGTCGGGAGGAATTCTCCCATTCGGGACTAAGTCCCGTGGTGAGGGACATCAACGGGGCAAGTTTCTCATCGTGGAGGCTGACGGCATATCATCCAGTCCTGAGGCAATAAATTATGCATCTGGGGGTTTTGCGCCGTCTTCCCTGATGGGGCTGGCTTAATGGCATGTGCCCCGACGTCATATCGGGGTGCCATATTTAAATGGTGCCAGAACATTCACAATGTCAGCACAAGAACAGACAGATGTCTGCACAGCTATCCAGCTCCAGAATTCAGTGGCACCTCCCTTCACTTCCTCCCGCTCCGCGTCGAGATGCGCAGGAATGTGCTATACCCGCCTGACAGGAGAAGGAGGCCATGCAGGGAAACCAATGCTGTATGGGCGCAGGGGGCCGATGCTGCCAGTGCCCAAGGGGTGAACAAGAGGTCATCCACACAATGCTGAAGAGGGTGAACAACCTTATTCTCTCTGCCAGGGTAGGCCTCATCAATGATCTCATGAACTACAAAGACTCCTAGATGTCAGGATCCCAGATGCCTCACAGCCTCACTTCAGTGCATCCATGTCGCAGTGGAAAATCCACTGTACCTCCATCATCCTTCAGACATGAGAGATTACATGGAAGTGGGGGTGGGGGCAGGACTGGTGAAGGCACAGAGGGAACTAGAAACCAGTTTGAGGCTTCTCCTTGCATGTGGATTTGCCCTGCGCTCTGGAAGGGGCTGGTCCAAAACCTTTCTGCCCAATTCACACCAGTGATGATCTGTCACACAGAACTGGGCTATCTTCCAAGCAGAGGAATGCTCAATGAAGCAACGTAAATAATCCAATCCAGGCAACATACATATTCCTCTAACACCTTCTTTTCTTGGAGCAGGAGAAGCTCCATCACAGTCGGAGAGAATGTGAGAAGATGGGGGGGGGTGGGGAGGCGACCTTTTCTCGGGTCTATGACAGAATTCGAGGAGAGGGCACCTGAGCCCGCGTGAGTGGACCAGGATAGAGCCATTGGCAATGGGGAGCTTTGACTTGGCAATTCATCCATTCATTGTAAACCTGAGGGTTGAATGTGCCACCATGTTGGAGGCAGCTGATGTTGTCACTTCTCCTACCTAACTTGCACGCACCTCAAGGAAGGCCCGAGGAGGAGGAGGAATCCCCATCAAGGCTCAGCCCCAGCCACATCCCGGAGTTGAGCCAGGAGGGAGTAGAAGTGGCGGGTTCCACACCCATAGAGGCATCAGGGCATTCACTTGCTCGACCACTCAGGAACACACACTTCAGTGGGCATTAGCACTAGTTCAGAAACAGTCTCACAATCTGTTGGTCACCGCCTCTTCCCCTCAAGGGGTCAGGCCTGAGTCCTTGGGCACCCGAAGGGAGGAGCAGCAGCAGCTGGGCACCCCTGGGCCATCCATTCAGGACTCTGAGCTTGTCTCCTCCCTCTGAATCCCCTTGGCCTGTGACCATGTCGATCTTGTCCCCGGTCACTGCACAGGCAGCAGCTAAACCACAGGCGGAAAGCCAAAGAAAGCTGGGGAACCTCCAGGCCTGGGCTTTCCTGACGACGGCCACTGAAATCATCAAAGACAACAGGGCCGACAACTGCCCAGGCTGCCTCCACCCCCACTGGGGATGTCAGGGCAGCATACAGACCAGGTAAAATCACAAACTTCTGATCACAAGTGGTTCTACGGGTGAACACAATTACTGTATTATCTGCAAATGTATGAATTCTCACTAAATACTGCCTATTGTTGTCTTTCAGCATCATGGAGGCTTTGGAGAGGCCGTAGAGGAAGTTTACCAGGGTGTTGCCTGGTCTGGAGGCTGTTAGCTATGCGGAGAGGTTGAATAGACTCGGACTGTTTCATTAGAATGACGGAGATTGAGGGGTCCTGATAGAGGTCTACAAGTCTATGAGAGGCATGGATAGAGTGGATGGGCAGGTACTCTTACCCAGGGTGGAGAGATCAGTCACCAGAGGGCATAGGTTTAAGGTCCGTGGGGCAAAGTTTAGAGGAGATGTTCGAGGAAACTTTTTTTTACACAGAAGGTGGAACGCGCTGCAGGGGAGGTTGTGGAAGCAGATACATTAACGGCGTTCAAAAGGCATCTTGACAAATACATGAATAGGATTCATGTGCAAGGGCCACATTCAGAAATTCACAATTTTAAAGGGCCGCATAGTATATTAAGTAAAATAATTACTTCACCCGGTTATGATTCTGGGCGCCTCATATAGAACATAGAACAGTACAGCACAGAACAGGCCCATCGGCCCTCGATGTTGTGCCGAGCAATGATCACCCTACTCAAGTCAACGTATCCACCCTATACCAGTAAGTAACCCAACAGCCCCCCCCCCCCCCACCCCCACCATTAACCTTAAAAAAAAATTATTTAAAAAAAAATGTTAAACAATTTTTTTTTAAATGACTTGGTGGGCTGCATAAAGACCTTTGGCGGGCCGCATGCGGCCTGCAGGCTGTAGTTTTCACACCCCTGGTATAGAGGGATCAGGCACTAGGAAGTGCTGAAGGTTTTGGCGAAGGGTGGCATCATGACCGGTACAGGCTTGGAGGGCTGAAGGGCCTGTTCCTGTGCTGTATTATTCTTTGTTCGGAGGGCGACGTGTGCATGGCAGGTGTGACAGGGCCCCACCATTACCCTACAGCCTGATTCCTTCTACTTCAGAAATGTCCAGGCGAACGTACACGTTCCCTACCTTCCTGACAATCCCACCACCAGCCACATTGACCTCCCCAACCTCCTCCTTCCCACCACCCAGTGTCTGTGTTTACCTCTGTGTCCCACCAACCAGCCTTGCTGCCCCTTCTATTGATACCATCGCATCCCCACCCTCCCACCTGACCAGCTTCCTCTGTCTCTTGATACTCTGATCATCTCCTCCTGCTTCGCTCCCCAGGAGACAGTCATTGACTTCACAAACCCTTCCCTTGTATGTTCATCTGGACATTTTACCCCCATTGATGCCTTCCTCCCAACTTACACCTTCCCTGTTCCAACCTCCCTTCTCCCCTCGGACATCTTCAACCCTCCAACCTCCCTCCCTTTCACCCGCCTCCTCCCTTAATACCTACCTCCCCACTTGCACCATTCTCCCCTACCCACCCCATCCAAACTCCTCCCTCCCCGGACTCCTTTCCCCCCATTAAGATCTTTGCACCGACACCAGCTTCATCCCCTCAACACCTTCAACCCCCCCCCCCCCAGTATCCCCCCTCAACACCTTCAAACCCCCCCCCCCCCCCAGCATCACCACCCCCACCCCCACCAAATACCTTCATATCCCCCTCCCAGCTTTACCTCCCTCCTGTGACATTATGTAGAATGATGTGGAGATGCCGGCGTTGGACTGGGGTGAGCACAGTAAGAAGTCTTACAACACCAAGTTAAAGTCCAACAGGTTTGTTTCAAACACTAGCTTTCAGAGCACTGCTCCAAATTCGTCCGGGATTTGCTCAGGAATCACCCGAGGAAGGAGCAGTGCTCCGAAAGCTAGTGTTTGAAACAAACCTGTTGGACTTTAACCTGGTGTTGTAAGACTTCTTATTATGTATATTTGTATATAATGGGGTAATGTAATATCATAATTGACCACTAGATGGAGCTGGGTACAGAACTATATAAAGCACTGACTCAGGCTTCGGGGAGAGAGCTGGAGAGGAGAACAGTGAAGTGAGAGAGAGAGATCAGAGTACAGTTATAGATAGAGTGTAGAGACTAGTATTAGTAGAGTGTAGATTACTAGATTATTGCTTGCTATAGGATTAGGTGGTCGAACTTTAATAAGTCGTGTAATAAATGTTAGCTTTGTTATTGCACTTAGCTTCTGTGGTCTTTGTGAACACTACGACACCCATCCTGATAATAAGAATGGCAAAGAACACCACATCTCCTGAAAACCTTTTCTTCTTCCACTCACACCTAAAGTTTCCTCTGCCTGCACCCCCCCTCCCCCCCCCCCCCCCCCCCCCCCCCCCCGTCACCATATCTGTGTGAAACACAATATACCAGTGAAGTAAGTGTATGTAGATGTATCTGTTTTCAACGCAGGTAGCGATTCAAAACTAAGGGTGTCACTCTTGATAGAAGCATGTGATAGAAGATCTGTAATTATAAAATACGGCTTCACAAAATCCTTCAACCTATTCCAAATACAAGTAGCCTTGGCAGTGAAACATGTTGTGTTAACTTTTGAGGGGAAACAATTAAGAAACAAATTCTCACCCGATTGGCCGCCCATTGTTGTTGTCATGACATTGTGGATTGCAGGCTTCCCAGTACCTCGTGGTGTCGCCCTCACAGTCACAGGCCCTTTAAAGAGATGCGTAACATCTGGTTTAACAAGATTTGTGCAGCACATGCAGATTACGGCCGAGACTAAATAAAACTAACTAGAGCTGAAAGAGCAGTGCACATGGCTCATCTGGTTCTTATTTAATGTGTGGCCTTTTACATCTCACTTTATAATATATTCCTAAAACCGAGTTCAGGAATGTAGCAATCTTTAATATTCTCAAAAACGTAAAGACCAGCTTCTGTAAACCAGCAATAGGAAATATGTACATGGATGTCAGTGCTAAGCAAAGCTGGATTAGTGGGAGAGGGGAGATTTTCCCGTTGCCAACTAGGAGATGATTCATGGGTGTGTTTAGATCCGCCTGGCTGAGGGAACAGGAGTGGGGAAAACACGCTGACCCTCTAACTGAGGAGACATGATTAGTGAGTGTGTGCATAGAGTGTTTGATCGGGAGAGAGACCACATGAGTGAGTGTGGGTAGATGGATCGCCACAAGGAAACACGATTACTGAGCGTGTGCAGACGCCTCTGAATGAGGAGGCACGATTCTTGTTTTTTAGTCACCTCCAAACAAGGAGACAAAATTAGTGTGTGTGTAAATTTCCCCTACGAAGCAAACAGGATTAGCAAGTTACTGTCCCCAATTAACGGGACAGGATTAACAAGTGTATTTATACATATCGAAAATAAGGAAAAACAGGCTCAACAGGTGTGTGTGTGAGCATGACCGTCTTCCTTCAAAACCAAGGAGGTACAATCCAATTTGTCAAAATGTATGAAATCCCTTCCTAACAATGATAGCAGAAATTGGTGAAGACAGCCCTACGTCCCCCCCACCGCACCCCCCTTCAATCGAGTCTGAGAAAGTGACGTTATGAAGACTCCAGTGCCTCAGTTAACATCTGCATGTCTTCCATTCCCCAAGGGCAAACACAGACCGGATCAGTCTGGACCACCTGAGTGCTGAGCAGAATCTCTCCATGCAGTTCTGGCCCCCATAGCCAGCTCGAGATACGGCATCAATGATTGCAGCCCGCTCAGGGAGAATAAACCTAAATATTTCATTCGACTTTCTGAACAGATGGTCAAAAGTGGGCTAGGGCAGCACCTCACCTGTCTCATTTGATGCCTCCACTTGAAATATTTTGGTGGGATGGGAAGTGGGAGAAAGGGGTTTCAATGTTGCCCAGGGCAGACTCAAACTGGTCGTTGTCCGTTTGGCCCCAGTTCCTTCCTGGGTTAAAGGTTGCTGGGTCATAATAATGTTTGTTTTGTTTGAGACCCTTGCTGAGAGCCGTTGAGGTAGCACTGTAGGTTTTGTCTGCAGCGATGCCATGAACGTGTCGCTCAGTGTGTGCCCTGCCTTCATAGTCCTGGCTGATGTAAGAATGGAGTTGGTTTCTACTGACGGTGCGCGTCTCCATGCAGTTAATGCCAAGAAATAAGTCGAAGTGTCTGCTTTTGTTGGCTCGGTTGATGTCACTCCCCTTCTGCCACCTTTCATGGTCAGGTGCTGGAGTCTTGCTGTTGGAGAAATGGTAATTTTTTCTGTGGGAAGCACGGCCCTGGCAGTGAAGCCTCCATCAGGAACAGATCGTGGAACATTGAGGAATCGGGCGCCATGCAGCACCTCAATGACTGTTGTCATGTTGTTTGCTGGGTTGGTGTAGATGTCGTATCCATGTTCTGAGCTGGGGTACGAGTGCGTAGTTTGATGGGCGGACAAGGATCTGCCGGTGCCATACGATAGGGTTCTATGCTGTTGTGTCATAGTCGCACTGTCAACAGTATCTCCTGACTTCCCACTTGGATTAGCTTGATCAGTCACTTGCCACTCCACCCCAGGCCCCAGCTGCTGAGTGGCAGAAGAAGTGGGCAAATTCAGAGCATGTGCTGCAAAATTAGCAGTGCGTTGGCGATTGTCTTGGCTACTGGTTTTTACAGGGCCTGTCACGTTCAGTAAATCCATCCGATTGCCAGCACTGGGTTGGCCAACTATTAGTGAGCTTTCTCTTGTTATTGGAGAATGACCAGATTTTGTGATCAATGGAGAAGCAGATTGCAGTGATGCAGGAGTCAGGTGACTCTCACCTTGCCCCTTTTTAACCAAGGTTTGCTCCATTTTTGAGAGGGAAGAGCCAGTAACTGATGGAGACAGCCCTCGATCGGGTATACCTTCAAATTGCACAATAGTCTCCTGCTTTCCAGGTGATTGATAGGAACCAGTGGCTGAAGGAGTCGAAGTCGATGTTGGAGATAGGTTTCCGAGAGTAACAATCAGTCTTGCCGTTGCCTGCACAGTCTCCGTATGCGCAAGAATTGTGTGGCGCGTGCCAACATCAAAAACTGGAGGATTGTTTGGAGATGTCGCTGTTTGCCCTTGCAAGAAAGTGACGGCGTCCACAACGTTGCCATCTTTAGAATTTATGGGGTTTTGATGTGTCTGGATTGTTTGATAATCTGGAGTACTTTCAAATGGTCCCAACAAAGAGTAATCAGCATTGCCATTCACCTTGGTAGCTATGACCAATGGAGCTGATGTGTTTGCGAAAATAAATTGCTCGGACTTAAAAATGTCCTTTTCTGGTTCTTCAACATCAAAATCATCCTCACTATCTACATCCTCATCGTCTCCACTGAAATCGAAGGCATTCTCTCTTTGTGCCAAACTCGGGTACCAAGAGGACATGCTCGAGGGGGTGGGCAAGACAGGTCTGGCATGAGCTGATTCCTTGTTGGATATCTCAATCTTAGGCTGAGGAGACCGGATGGGAGAGCTCCTGGGAGGGACTGGCTTCAAGCTATCCTCAACTTCAGTGGAGTTAATTTTGGTTGACTTCTTATTGAATATTGAAATGTCATTGGCTAATTCTTTGGTAGGAGGTGATGTCATAGCTTGAGTGATACTGGAATAGATGAGAAGCAGCCCCCAGGCCCACAGCACATCTTGGTGCGCCATCAGCACACGGATCTTCCAACTCTGTCCCCTGAAAGTATTAAATGTTCATTTTGTTGAAGTGAAATTTCTTGATCCCTGAAAGGAAAAAGATCTGAATTAAAGTTTCAGATAACTGAAAACATGGCTACTCTTATTAATGACTAACATAGTCATATATCAGGTCAAACATTAATAAATACCAGAGCTTCAGAGGCCACCCACTTTTGGAACAGCCATAATAGTTCATTTTCACATGGCCCCATTTTCACATGAAAACTGAAATTGTGTCTATTGGAGTGTGAACTGTGACAGTGCACAGGCCAATCCCTTACGAAGCTTCAGTAGAGCATTTTCTCCCATAACACCATAAGACATCGGAGCAGAATTACGCCATTCTGTCCATCGAGTCTGCTCCGTTCAATCATGGCTAATATTTTTCTCATCCCCATTCTCCTGCCTTCTCCCCATAACCCCTGATCCCCTTATTAATCAAGAATCTATCGATCTCTTTCTTAAAGACACTCAGTGATTTGACCTCCACAGCCTTCCGCGGCAAAGGGTTCCACAGATTCACCACCCTCTGGCTGAAGAAATTCCTCCTCATCTCTGTTTTAAAGGATCGTCCCTTCAGTCTGAGGTTGTATCCTATGGCTCTAGTTTTTCTTACTCGTGGAAACATCCTCTCCATATCCACTCTATCCAGGCCTCGCAGAATCTGTAAGTTTTAAAAAGATCCCCCCTCAGCCTTCTAAACTCCAATGAGTACAGACCCAGAGTCCTCAACCGCTCATCATATGACAAGCTCTTCATTCCAGGAATCACTCTTGTGAACCTCCTCTGGACCCTTTCCAAGGCCAGCACATCCTTCCTTAGATACGGGGCCCAAAACTGTTTACAACTCTCCAAAGGGAGTCTGATCAGAGCATTATACAGCCTTAGAAGTACATCCCTGGCTTGTATACTCACCCTCTTGCCATGAATGCTAACATTGCATTTGCCTTCCTAACTGCTGACTGAACCTGCACGTTAACGATAACAGAATCTTGAATGAGGACTCCTAAGTCACTTTGTGCTTCTGATTTCCTAAGCATGTCCCCATTTAGAAAATACTCTATGCCTCCATTCCTCCTTCCAAAGTGCATAACCTCTCACTTTTCCACATTGTATTCCATCTGCCACTTCTTTGCCCACTCTCCTAGCCTGTCCAAATCCTTCTGCAGCCCTCCTGCTTCCTTAATATTACCTGTATCTCTGCATATCTTTGTATCATCTGTAAACTCAGCAACAGTGCCCTCAGTTCCTTCTTCCAGATCGTTAATGTATATTGTGAAAAGTTGTGGTCCCAGCACCGAGCCCTGATGCACACCACTAGTCACCGGCTGCCATCCTGAAAAAGATCCCTTTATCCCCACTCTCTGCCTTCTGCCAGTCAGCCAATCCACTATCCATGGCAATATCTTACCTTTAACACCATGGGCTCTTAATTTATTCAACAGTCTCCTATGCGGTACCTTGCCAAAGGCCTTCTGGAAATCTAAATAAATGACATCCACTGATTCTCCTTTGTCTAACTTTCTTCTTACCTCCTCAAAGAACTTCTTACCTCCTCAAAGAACTCTAACAGATTTGTCAGGCATGACCTCCCCTTGACAAAGCCGTGCTGACTCAGTCCTATTTTATCACGCACTTCCAAGAACTGCAATTTCATCTTTAATAATGGACTCTAAAATCTTACCAATGACCAAAGTCAGGCTAACTGGCCTATAATCTCCTGATTTATTTTCTGCCCCACACCCTGATTACTGCTAGGGGGCTTGTGCTAGGGGCTTTTCACAGTAACTTCATTGAAGTTGTAGAAGTCAGGTATTTTAAATACACTTAATATAGGTAAGAAGACTGTTTAAGACAGAAATATTAAATCCTAGTTTTAAAATGAAAGAAATATACAACTTCCAAACTCAGACATGTGTTTGGGAAAAACAGAACCACTGATAAAAACATCACATTCTTTCAAGGGCAGCAGCGAAATCCCATGGGTTTTAAGGTGGTATAATTAAAGGCTCCATTGTTCTGATTTCTGGCCACTTGTGATAACAGCCTGAACCACATTCCATAACGTATGCAAGCCGAAACATTTTAGACTGTGTCAAAATACAGTTTCATTTATATTTTCGGAATAATAGCATGATGAGATGACATAATGTCTTAATTGTTGCAGATAAGCAACAATTGGAAGTGGCGTTGCATTGGGAGGATGGATGGCTTGTTATCAAATCAAATGTGTTTTGAATATAGCTTAAACCAATTAGGATTATATTGGGGTGTGATCGGATCGCTTAAGACAGATATGAAAGAGTATATCCATGGATGATTTGGCCACCATTTTAGACAAGAAGACAAGAAAGACAAGAAGAAAGAAAGACAGAAAGACAGAAAGAGACAGGAAAGAGACAAAGAGAACAAGACATTAAGAGAGAGAGAGAGAGAGAGAGAAAGTAAAGGAAGAGAATTAGAAAAGAGTTCTGTATTCCTATTTCATTTTCATACTTTGACTTCAGCCTTTGACTTTTAAAGTTGTGTTCAGGCTATTGTCTCAGAAGATAATTCCTGTGATTCTTTGAAGAAAATCAAATTGTCTACAAACTACCTTTTAAATCATTTTCAAGTTGTAACCAATGAACTTCAATAAAACAATTCTTATTTGCACCTGACAAGTTTTTAACTTGAATTTCTACTGAGTTTCAGCAATGTCTCAACAACAACTGGCAACCGTAAATTAAACAAAACTTCATCAAATCCTAAGATACAACAGAAGTCAACTTGTGACAATAAGCGATTATTACTATAACTCCCATCAGGGTCTTTTTACCTTTGCGATTCCTCAACTCTACCCACAGAGATTCTATACCTTCTGATCCTATATCGCATCTTGCTATTGATTTAACTTCATTCCTTACTAACAATGCAACTTTGCAACCTTTGCCCATCTGCCTGTCCTTTCGATAGGACATGTATCCTTGTATATTTAGATCCCAGCCCTGATCCCCTTGCAGCCACATCTCCGAGAGGCCCACAACATCATACCCTTGCTATTCATTTTCCAGCATGGTGCACAATGAAAAAGGTCACATTCCTTACTCTAGAACCAGGCACCAGTACATGAAACAAAATTGGCTGAGGTGGACTATCCCTCAAATTTACTTTTTAGTTTCCAGTCAACGTTTGGCACAACTGAGATAAATGCACGAGTTGGCAGCACAAACGTATGCCATACCAGCACATCCACATTGTATCCATTCCCCCCTATCTTAGCTTTTTTTCATGGGATGTGGGCAAGTCTGACTTGGCCAGTATTTATTGCCCATCCAAATTTGCCCTCGAGAAGGTGGTGGTGAGCTGCCTTCTTGATTTACTACAGTCTATTTGGTGCAGGTACAGGCACACTGCTGCAGTGTGGTTAGGAAGGAAGTTCCTGGATTTTGATCCAGTGACAATAAAGGAACGGTGATATAGTATCAATTCATGATGGCTGTGGCTTTGGAGGAGAACTTACAGGCTGCATCTGTTGCAATTGGCTTTGTTGGTAGAGATTGTGGTTTTGGAAGGTGTTGTCAAAGGTTGATTGCTCTTGTCGATGCTACACATGCTGTCATTGTGCACTGGCAGCGGAGGGACTGAATGTTTAAGGTGGTGGAGGGGGCTCCAATCAAGCGGGCTACATTGTACTGGATAGTTTCGAACTTGTTAAGTGTTATTGGAGCTGCACTCATCCAGGCAAATGCAGAAAATTCCATCTCACTCCTGACTTGTGCTTTATATATGGTGGACAGACTTTGGGAAGTCAGGAGGTGAATTAGTTGCTGCAGAATTTCTGACCTGCTCTTGTGGCCATAATATTTATATAAGAACAAAGAACAAAGAAAATTACAGCACAGGAACAGGCCCTTCGGCCCTCCCAGCCTGCGCCGATCCAGATCCTTTATCTAAACCTGGCTGGTCCAGTTCATTTTCAGGTCAGTGTTAACCCCTTGGATATTGCTAGTGGGGGATTCAGTGATCTTAATGCCATTGAATGTCAAATGGACATTGTGCAGGTTAGGTGAATTGGTCGTACTAAATGATCCTTTAGTGTCCAAAGATGTGCAGGTTAGGTGGATTGGCCAAGATCAATGCGAGGGGATAGGAACGGGGAGTGGCCCTCAGTAGTGTACTCTTTCGGAAAGTCAGTGCAGACTTTATAGGCCAAATAGTCTCCTTTCACACTGTAGGGATTTGATGGAAAATGGTGAGATTCTCCCTTATTGAAGTTTCTCATTGCTTGACACTTGCGTGGTGCAAATTTGCCATTTATCAACCCAAGCCTGGATATTGTCCAAAACCTGCTGCTTCGGGACATGGGCTGCTTCAGTATCTGAGGAGCCATGAATGTTGTACAGTCATCATTGAACATCCCACACTTCCTGACCTTACGATGGAAGGAAGGTCATTGATGAAGTAGCTGAAGACGAATGGCCTCGAACACTATCCTGAGGAACTCCTGCAGTGACGTTCTGAGACTTGAGATGATTGACCTCCAAAAACCACAATCATCTTTCTTTATGCCAGGTATGGCTCCAACCAGGAGAGTTTCCCCATCGTTTCCATTCCTTCAGTTCACATTCTGCCCGGGTACATGGAGGGAGAATTTAGAAAATCCAAATTACCTAACAGCACATCTTTCGGGAAACCGGAGCACCCGGGAGGAAACCCACAGACGCGGGGAGAACGTACAAACTCTGCACAGATAGTGACCCAAGCCGGGAATTGAACCTGCCGCTGTGAAGCAACAGTGCTAACCACTGTGCTAACGTGCTGCCCATCGCATAACAATTATTAAAGACTATTTAATATAGGAATCAAAAGAAAAATACACACAAACAGGACTACTCCACTCTCGTGCAATTGAGATGTACGAATTATTAAACACACACACACACACATAGTTTATATAGAACATACCCCATGTTCCAATACCTGAACTCCGTGAGATTTCCCCTCGAACAATATCCAAATTAAATAATCCGTTTGTTGTTACCACACAATACCGGGATGATACTCAAGTCTAACCCCTGGGCTGCCAGCTGGAGAAACTAGCTTTCCGGTTTAGTGGCTGGAAACTGGCTTGTCTGCTTTCAGAGACTGCTAGATATTAGCTGCTGCCTTGGCTTCTCAGGGCTTGTTCAATTATACCTTTGTTTCTCTTTCATTATGCCTTCTGTGTATTTGGCTGTCTGCCCCGGTCAACTTCCGTGACTATACAATAACAAATGTATGTCTCATAGATGTTCCCAATCGTTTAGACACTGTTTCGCCTCAAGTATTCACACCTAATTATTATCTGAACTTCCTTCTAATCCCATTATTGGGAGAGACGCACACTAATGGAGCCTTTTGAATGCGGTCTACTGCTGTTGCTGGGCAAGTTTCTACTGTTTACTGCTGTTTCTACGCAGATTCATGACAGGGTAAACCTGGGCAATTTTCCATATTGCCATGTAAATCCCCAGGTTGTAACTGTACTGGAACAGCTTTGGCTGGGGATGCAACAGGTTCTGAAGCACAAGTCTTCAGTACTGTTGTGAATGTTTTAGCCTTGTCTTTTGTACTGGTGTGCGGGCTGCTCCATCATTGAGGATGGGGATATTTGTGGAGACTCCTCCTCCATTGAGTTGTTTAATTGTCCCCCACCATTCACAACTGGATGTGGCAGGTCTGCAGAGGTTAGATAGGATCCATTGGTTCTGGATTACTCAGCTCTGTCTGTCAGAGAACCTGCAGGTAGCCCTGTTTGACATGCAAGTAGGCCTGTGTAGTAGCTTCACCATGTTGACCATATTTTTAGGTGTGCCTGGTATTGTGCCTGGCATGCACTCTTCACTGAACAAGTCCATGAGGTTACAGAATGTGGTTGAATACAATTTTGCTTCTGCTGATGGCCAACAGTGCCTCAAGGATGCCCAATCTTGTGTTGCTAGATCTGTCCTAAAACTATCCCATTTAGCATGGTGGTAGTGAAATGAAAAATGAAAATGAAAATCGCTTATTGTCACAAGTAGGCTTCAAATGAAGTTACTGTGAAAAGCCCCTAGTTGCCACATTCCGGCGCCTGTTCGGGGAGGCTGGTACGGGAATCGAACCGTGCTGCTGGCCTGCCTTGGTCTGCTTTCAAAGCCAGCGATTTAGCCGTGCTACGATGGAGGGTATCCTCAATGTGACGGCAGGATCTCATCTCCACAAGAACTATGCAGTGATTACTCCCACCAAGATTGTCCGGATCAGATGCATTTGCGACAGGTAGATTAGTGAGGATGGAGTCAAGTAAGTTTTTCCCTCTTGTTGACCCAGTCTAGCAGCTCTGCTACCAAGCCACACTTAGTGATGTTGAAGCTCGCATACCCAGAGTAAGTTCTGCATTTTTGCCGCCATTAGTGCTGCTTCCCAATGAGTGTTCAATGTGGAGGAGCACTGATTCATCAGCTATGGGGACTTATTTAAACACAATTTTTTAAAAAATAAAAGCATCAGGAAAATGGTGTCATAATAATTTCAGTAATCGCTGTCTATTAAAACAGTGGATTAGTTTAGTGGTTATGGGGCAACATTTTCTGGGCATTTTGCCATCCTGTTTTGGCTGCTAATTCTCACGCGAGGGCCATAATGAGATTTGTGGCGGCAAGAGAACTTCCCAGCCCCCCCCCCATTGGCAATAAAATCAGCGAGGGTGTGAGCCTGATTACCATGGATTTGGATTGATTTAAACATTCAAAAATGGCTTAACGGCGTTACTTCTGGGTGGTCAGGTGTGGTCCCCCATCATCCCCCTCCCCCCTACCGATGTGATGTTACACCAATGGGAATCATTACTGATAATCATAACGGGTTTCCAAAAACACTGACCAGTTGTAATGACCAAGAGGGGGGCCCCAGAGGGGAGTGTAGGCCATTCGTGGTGAGGGTCATGTTTGGGCAGTGCCCTGGCATTGCCAGGATGTCAGCAGGTTGTCAGTGCCAGGGCCTGTGCCGGGACAGGGCCAGATCCTTTAGGGAACCCCATTATGGGAGGGAGGGTCCTGGTGTCTGCTGGGATGGTGTGGAGAGAGGTAGGGGACCTTTGAGATGGGGGCAGCCTTTATAAAGGGTGCCAGGATCTCTGCCAAGCGGGGCTTGTCAGCTGTGTGAGGCCCCACCCGGCCAGAGTGATGCTGCAAAACATGCTCCCCTGCTCTTTTTTCAAACAAAGTGGCAGGAGAGAAACATGCCAGTTTTCAATCAGAGCCTGACATTTGACATTTTCTAGGAAAATTCTGCCCCATGGTCTTGGGTCAGTAATCTATAAATTCCGATGCCACCATGGCGAGCTGTGATACCCAATTCTGCTTATTCTGGACTGACATCAGAAAAATAATCATGGCAACTGCTGAACAAAAGTTAAAAACCCAACTGAATTCCATTATATTTCTGGAAATCTAGTATGGTCGTTCGGGGGCAGCACGGTAGCATAGCGGTTAGCACTGTGGCTTCACAGCTCCAGGGTCCCAGGTTCGATTCCCGGCTGGGTCATTGTCTGTGCAGAGTCTGCACGTTCTCCCCGTGTCTGCGTGGGTTTCTTCCGGGTCCTCTGGTTTCCTCCCACAGTCCAAAGACGTGCAGGTTAGGTGGATTGGCCATGCTAAATTGCCCCTAGTGTCCAAAAAAGGATAGGAGGGGTTATTGGGTTAGGGCGATAGGGTGGAAGTGAGGGCTTAAGTGGGTTGGTGCAGACTCGATGGTCCGAATGGCCTCCTTCTGCACTGTAGGTTCTATGGTATCTATAAATGAAGACTTGTTTTCATATAGCATATAGGGATGGCAGGGTGGCACAGTGGTTAGCACTGCTGCCTCACAGTGTCAGTGATCCAGGTTCAATTCCAACCTAGGGTGACTGTCTATGTTGAGTCTGCACATTCTCCCAGTGTCTGCCTTGGTTTCCTCCGGATTCTCCAGTTTCCCCTCACAATCCAAAGATGTGCAGATTAGTGGATTGGCCATGCTAAATTGTCCCTTAGTGTCAAAAGATTGGTTGGGGTTACAGGGATACGGTGGAGGAGTGGGCCTGGGTAGGGTACTCTTTCAGAGGTTCGGCACAGCCTTGATGGGCAGAATGGCCTCCTTCTGCACTGTAATGATTCTGTGATTGTTGTGGAATAAGTGGCAGTAACATACAACTTGCTTTTGGGTGTGTTCTACTTAGAAATACAAAGAAAGCACAGAACCAATAGACACTGAATGAGACACACCCAAATGTTGATGATGGAAGCACTGACCTTTGAACCATTCAGACAGAACGAAAAATATTTGCCATTGGGAAATGAGCTTGTTGACCTCCTCTTGTTCACTGACATTTAACACCTTTTGTGTACACAACATTTCACAAGTGTTCCAGCCCCTGTGACAAGATCACATCCATCATCCTTTGACCGTGAAGCTGGCTCCCTCTAATGACCACTGCTCCACTTCAATCATTGACTGAGAGGCCTGGATCTAAACAGGACAGCAATATGAGCTGTTTTCTGTTACATCCACTTTATATGTACTTGGATTGGATTTGTTTATTATCACATGTACCGAGGTACAGTGAAAAGTATTTTTCTGCGAGCAGCTCAACAAATCATTAAGTGCATGAAAAGAAAAGGAAATAAAAGAAAATACATAATAGAGCAACACCAGTTAAACAATGTTACTACATAAGCATCGGCATCAGGTGATGCATACAGGGTGTAATGTTAATGAGGTCAGTCCACAAGGGGGTCCCCACAGTAAGAAGTCTTACAACACCAGGTTAAAGTCCAACAGGTTTGTTTCAAACACGAGCTTTCGGAGCACGGCTCCTTCTTCAGGTGAAGAAGGAGCCGTGCTCCGAAAGCTCGTGTTTGAAACAAACCTGTTGGACTTTAACCTGGTGTTGTAAGACTTCTTACTGTGCTCACCCCAGTCCAACGCCGGCATCTCCACATCATGACACACAAGGGGGTCGTTAGGAGTCTGGTAACGGCGGGGAAGAAGCTGTTTTTGAGTCTGTGCGTGCGTGTTCTCAGACTTCTGTATCTCCTGCCCGATGGAAGAAGTTGGAAGTGAGTAAGCCGGGTCGGAGGGGTCTTTGATTATGCTGCCCGCTTTCCCCAGGCAGTGGGAGGTGTAGATGGAGTCAATGGATGGGAGGCAGGTTTGTGTGATGGACTGGGCTGTGTTCACGAGTCTCTGAAGTTTCTTGCGGTCCTGGGCCGAGCAGTTGCCATACCAGGCTGTGATGCAGCCCGATAGGATGCTTTCTATGGTGCATCTGTACTTCCTCTCCCATAGGACCATATCATTCCTATAGTGCATAAGGAGGCCATTCAGCCCATCGCGTCAGAACCAACCCTCTGAAAGAGCACCGTACCTAGTTCCATTCTCCCGCCCTATCTCTGTACCCCATAGCCCCACCTGATTTACACATATTTTGGACACTAAGGGGCAATTTATCAAGGCCAATCTACCTAACTTGCACATCTTTGGATTGTGCAAGGAAACTGGAGCACCCGGAGGAAACCCACAGACACAGGGAGAATGTGCAAACTCCACACAGTCATCCAAGGTCGGAATTGAACCCGAGTCGCTGTCGATGTGGGACAGCTGTGCGAACCACTGTGCCACCGTGCCGCCCCATCATCATTAATGATAATCTGTTAAATTGTTCACCTAATCTGTTTTCCATCCAGTGTAAATATCCAAACTGCAGTGAGGTGTAAGGGCAACTTGCGTTTTACTTTTATAAAATCAGTAGACTGCTCCACAACAGGCCTTCTCAATGGAGAGGTTCACGAGAAGATTTCAAGGGGTCTCGTAATGATTGGCAAAAGTATTGCTTCCTTTTCTCAAATCATCACAGTGGCATGTGGTATAGTGATGTCACCAGAAAGTCAGCAGCCATGCTTGCTAAAGGCGAATCATTAAGGAAAAATCAGCAGCCATGCTTCATAAAGGCATGTTATTAAGCAAAGGAGATGGTTGCACCTGGAGACAGGCAGCAGCATGTGGAGACAGTCCCAGCAACTCACCTGCAAACAGTAAGGCTGCAACTTCTAGATAAGTCCCAGTTCCCCTCACCTTAACCTGAGGATAATGTTGACTGTTAATTGGATGGATTGCAGTCCCGGACATCCCCCACACCTCTCCATTCATCATGGTTCCATCTGTCTTCCCCTGAGCAGAATCCAAATGTGCTGGGGGCACTATTCAACCACCCCTTTGACACTCAATGGAATTACCATCACTACCAACATCCTGGGGGAACCCATTGACCTGAGATTGAACTAGCCCAACCATATAAATACTGTGGCTACAAGACCAGGTTAAGGCTGGGAATCCTGCAGCAAGTAACTCACCTCCGGATTCCCCAAATCCTATCTGCCATATCCAACGCACAAGTCAGGAGGGTGATGGAATACCCTCCACTTGCCTGGATGAGTGCAGCTCCAACAACACTGAAGAAGCTCAACGCCATCCAAGCCACTCGGTTCAAGAGCAATTAGGCATGGGCAATAAATGCTGGCACAGTCAGTGGCACCCACATCCCATGAATGAGTTTTTAAAAAGGACAAAGCAGCCCGCTTGAGTTGCAACCCTTCCACATTCAAACCCTCCACCACTGACGCACAGTAGCAGACATGTGTACCATCTACAAGATACACTACAGGAACTCACCAAGGTTCCTTCAGCAGCAGCACCTTCCAAATCTACGACCACTACCATCTGGAAGGACAAGAGCAACAGAAACATGAGAACAGCACCACCTGGAGGTTCATCTCCAAGCCACTCACCATCCTGACATGGAAATATATTGTCGTTCCTTCACTGTTGCTGGGTCAAAACCCCAGAACTCCCTCCCTAACAGCTCTTTGGGTAGACCTACACCTCGGGGTGCAGCGGTTCAAGAAGGCAGCTCACCATCGCTTTCTCAAGGGCTATTCGAGATGGGCAATAAATGCAGGCCTGGCCAGCTACACACACATCCCGTGAATTAATTTTTAAAAACCCTGCAGGCAGCAGCTCCACTAGCCCGTGATACGGGAGTTCGGACCTGAGCCATTGTGTTGCACATCCCGAGAAGGAGGAATTAATGTGGCGTAGATTCACAATCTGACTTAGCAAAGCATCCCCTTCATGCCGAAGTAAAAAGTAAATTAATTCAACAATACACATACCGGAAAACAGAGGATCAGTCAACCTCTACAGGAAGCAGTTCTTCATTGGGGTCTGTGCCTCTTTATTCGCCCACCTGGGATATTTTATGCATTGTTTATCTAAGTAAGGTATATGGTAATAGGTTCACCCATTTGAGCTTGGGTTCTTGTATTTTACTCACATTCAGGTGAGAGCTGGGATATTTTAAACACATTTATTTATCTTGGGATCTGGGTGGTTTGGGCATTCATCCTGGGCTTATTTTTACTCCCTTTTTTGAACAAGGGTATAATATTTACAATTCTCCAGTCCTCCAGTTCGGATCTCGGAGTCGATGCAAGGCTGGGAAATTATGGCCAGTTCTGCAATTTGCTCCCTCTCTTCCCTCAGTACCGTTGGATGCTTTACTGACTTTTAAGTATAGACAACGTAATTAATACCTCCTGCTTATCAGTCTTAAACCCTTCGAGTTTATTACTTACCCAGTCTTTCACTGTAGCACCTTATCCCTTGGTAAAGACGATGCATCTTTATTTAATACCTACTCCTCCTGCCTTCATACAAAAACCCCCTTTTCTGGTCCCAAATCGGTTTACCATTCATCGTTCTTGGGACGTGGGCGCCACTGGCTGGGCCAGCATTTATTGCCCATCCTTAATTGCTCTTGAGAGGGCAACCACATTGGAGTCACATGTAGGCCAGGCGGGGTAAGGAGGGCAGATTTCCTTCCATAAGGTTTTTACGACAATCGACAATGGTTTCACGGTCAACTTTCGACTTTTAATTCCAGATTTTTATTGATTTCAAATTCGTGCCGTGGAGGGACTTGAACCTGGGTCCCCAGAGTATTACTCTGGGTCTCTAGTTTACTGGTCCAGTGACAATACCACTATGCCACGTCCTCCCACCTTTTACATTGACTGGCAGACTCTTTTCATACTCCCTCAAGCATCCCCTCTAAACCTTTCATATTCAGCCTGGTTCTTCATTTTATTATCCATATGACATCTGTCAAAATATGTTTTGTCTTTGAATTAATCTCTTTTTTGTCATCTATTTTTTCTACCTTTCCCTTTCAAAAGAATATACCTAGATCAGCTCACTTGGCTAGACAGCTGGTTCATAATGCAGAACAAGGCCAGCAACGCAGGTTCAATTCCCGTATCAGCTGAGGTTATTCATGAAGGCCCCGCCTTCTCAACCTTGCCCCTTGCCTGAGGTGTGGTGATCCTCAGATTAAATCACCACCAGTCAGCTCTCCCCCTCAAAGAGGTAAGAACCCTCTGGTCATCTGGGACTATGGCAACTTTCCTTTCAATCTAGAGATTATACAGAACATCCTTCATCAGTTTGTTGATTTTTGTTTTAATAACACAGGAAGGGGTGGCTCAGAAGTGTGAATGTTGAGAATGCCAACCTCGTCAGTGTTTCATATTCAATTTAGTTATGTGTGCACCTTTGTTCAAAGTACAGATCGGCCTTTTGCCAGCCCTGATATTGTGGTAACACTCTCAACCTTTGAGTCAGATTGCTGTGATTTCAAGTTACCCTCCAGTGATTTGAGAACAACATCTGGGCTGGCATTCCCATATATTACTGAGCAAATTGGGGGACAGAGGGGGGTTCCTGTAGTTAGGGTCTCTGTGGGGGGTCCCTCAAGTCAGGGAATCCCTGTTGAGGGGGTCCCTCTCGTTAGAGTTGTCCCTGTGGGGCGGTTCCTCGTATTTGGGGGTCTCTGTGGGGAGTTCTCTATTAAGGGGATCTCTGGTGGTTATAGTAGAAGAGGGTGGGCATGTAGTGCATTGTGGGGGTTGGGTGCCTCTCAGGTGGAGTTTGAGGGCAATTCCCTTAAGGCCCACCGCGAGGTCCACAACGTCAGGCCAACGTTTGATGAGACCTGTAGTAATACTTGTTCAGGTGTTTCCCAGCCCAGCACACTGGAGAATCACAGAGGGCCAGCGATTAGGATGCCGGGCCCGCTAAATGAATGCAAGTGAGTCAATAAGACCTATTTGCAATCATTTACATCCTTCGTCTGGCGCGTGGGCGTGAACCAGATCCCTCCGCCAGCGAAGGGCCGGAGCATCACGTTTGGATCTGCGGCAGCTGACGTCTGGCCCTGGTCCCGATTTTTCGATTTTCCATCCCATCGGGAAACGCGTTTCAGGCATTCTGGATGGAGAGATTTAACCACAGTGTGTTTGGCTGCAGAAGTCATGTTTTTAGAAAGGATTTTATTTTGGGTCAGCACAGTGGATAGCACTACTGCCTCACGGCACCGAAGACTCGGGTTCGATCCTGGCCCTGGGTCACTGTCCGTGTGGAGTTTGCACATTCTCTCCTTGTCTGTGTGGGTCTCACCCCCACAACCCAAAGATGTGCAGGGTAAGTGGATTGGCCATGCTAAATTGCCCCTTAATTGGAAAAAAATAATCGGGTACTCTAAATTTATTTAAAAATAATAAAAACACATTTTGTTTTGTAAAGGCATAGGAGATTCTAGGTGTCCAAAGGTGAAATTGACCAAAGGAATGTGTTTTTTAGTCTGGGTTAATGCACTGTGGTTTGACTGGAGAAAGACTCTCAGGAGTTCATGTGCTTTCAGTCCTGGAGAGTTAATTTGTTGTTCAGCTTGGGGAGAAGATATCATTGCTGGATGGAGCCAAGGAATGCAGAGTGTCAATTTTGGAGAAGGCTTTGATTTTCATAGAATTTACAGTGCAGAAGGAGGCCTTTTGGCCCATTGAGTCTACACTGGCTCTTGGAAAGAGCACCCTACCCAAGCCCACACCTCTACCCTATCCCCATAACCCAGTAAGCCCACTGGACACTAAGGGCAATTTATCATGGCCAATCCACCTAACCCGCACATCTTTGGACTGTGGGAGGAAACCGGAGCACCCGGAGGAAACCCACGCACACACGGGGAAAATGTGCAAACTCCGCACAGACAGTGACCCAAGCCAGGAATCAAACCTGGGACCCTGGAGCTGTGAAGCAATTGTGTTAACCACTATGCTACCATGCTGCCCACGGCAGAGGGAGAGAGAATAGATGAAATCTGATCTGTCTGACACCGAGACCACAATTCTCTCACAGTAGGATAGTTATGAAAGAATAATAATATTTAAAGCAGAGCAGTCTTGTCTGAGAACAAGGAAAAAGCTTAAGCACGGCAGGTTAACCAGTTTTTGAAGGTATTCAGCCAGAGTCTGAAGGGGTCTAACAGGAGCCAAATCTGTTTTATAAAGCATGTATTACTCTATGCCATGCTGATTTTAAGATAGATCAAGAGCTGTATGTTTCTTCGCTTGTTGTTTAATGGAAAATTGAGTAGTAGTGTTCAACGGGTTGTAAGCTGTTCTTTTTGGATGTGAAGTTAAAGAGTTTAATATTGTATTCATAATAAAGTTTTATTTTAAAAATACCAAAGCCAGGGGCAGCACGGTGGCGCAGTGGGTAACACTGCTGCCTCACGGCACCAAAGTCCCAGGTTAGATCCCGGCTCTGGGTCACTGTCCGTATGGGGAACGCGGCCCATCGGAGGCAGAGCATTTTGGGTGGGCCCGCGAATGACATTGCAATGGGGGTTGCGACCGAGTGTGTTAATAGGGGGAATACTGGAGCTGCTTCGGGTGTTTGGGTCTTTCTTGGGATACAAATTAAATCTAGACAAGAGTGAGTATTTTGTGATATCTCGGCCAGGGGTGTGGGCTGGGGTGGGGGCTGCCATTCCGTAAGACAGGGACTCAATTTAGATACCTGGGGGTTTAGGTTGTCTGGAATTGGGAGGGGGGGGGGGTCCATAGGTACAACATTTCTAGTTTGATGGAGAGGGTGAAAGCTGATCTGGCAAGGTGGGAAGGTCTGCCGCAGTCACTGGCGGGTTGGGTACAGGCGGTTAAAATGAATATGCTGCCGCGATTCCGGTTTATTTTTCAATGCCTGCCGAATTTCCTGCCAAAGGCATTTTTTTTTTTTTTTATAGAGAGATTGAAGGGATGATTACCTCATATGGGGAGGGAAGGTGGCCAGAATTATAAAGGTGCTACTACAGAGAGGAAGGCAGGCAGGGGGTTTGGGTCTTCCGAACCCGATGGATTATTACTGGGTGGCAAATGTGGAGAAGGTGCGGAGCTAGGTCAGGGGGCTTTGACTCCCAGCGGGTCAGAATGGAGGAGAGTTTGGGTAGAGGATCGGGATTGAAGGCGGTGGCGAAATCCCGCTCCCGACGGCCCCGGGGCGATACTCAGGGAGTCCGGTAGTAATAGCTTTGTTGAGAATTTGGAGGCAGTTTAGACAGGACTTTGGGTTGGGAGCAGGGTCAAGGGAAATGCCGATTCGGGAGAACCATAGATTTGAGCGCGGGATGGGAGGAGAAAGGAATTAGGACACTAAAAGATTTGTTTCTTGGGGGTCGGTTTGCAAGGTTGAAGGAGCTGGGAGCGAAGTATGGGCTGGAGCAGGGGGAAATATTTAGATACATGCAGGTTTGAGACTTTGCCAGAAAGGAGATACAGAGCCGTCTTCCACATTGCTGGAGGAGGTGCTGACGACAGGGGGACTGGAGAAGGGGCAGTATCAGCGGTTTATGGGGCTATTAGGGGCTGGCTTAGCTCACAGGGCTAATTGCTGGCTTTTAAAAGCAGAGCAAGGAGGCCAGCAGCACGGTTCGATTCCCGTACCAGCCTCCCCGGACAGGCGCCGGAATGTGGCGAGTAGGGGCTTTTTATAGTAACTTCATTGAAGCCTACTCGTGACAATAAGCGATTTTCATTTTTCATTTTCATTATTTTGAAGAAGGAGAAGGTGCCGCGAGTAGGGATCGAGGCCAAGTGGGAGGAAGAGATGCGAGAGGCTATGGAGGAAGGGTTCTGGTGTGGTGTGAGGTGCTCCGGAGGGTGAATGACTCCACCATGTGTTCGAGGTTGGGGCTGATTCAGCTGAAGGTGGTGTATAGAACACACCTCACAAGAGCGAGGATGAGCCGACTCATTGAGGGGGTAGAATATCTGTGAGAGCATTGCGGGGGGGAGACCCGCAAACCACGTTCATATGTTTTGACCCTGTCCAAAGCTGGAGGGTTACTGGAAGAAGGTTTTATAATAATAATAATAACTTATTGTCACAAGTAGGCTTCAATGAAGTTACTGTGAAAAGGCCCTAGTCGCCACATTCCGGCACCTGTTCGGGGAGGCCGGTACGGGAACTGAACCCACGCTGCAGGCATTGTTCTGCATTACAAGTCAGCTGTTTAGCCCACTGTGCTAAACCAGCCCCTGGCTGGATTTTAGGGTAATCTCTAAAGTGGTGCACGTGAAACTGAACCCAGGCCCTCGGGAGGCCATATTCGAGGTGTTGGACCAGTCAGGGTTGGAAACGGGTGTGGAGGCAGATGTTGTAGCCTTCGCCTCGTTGATTGTCCAAAGGCAGATCCTGTTAGGGTGGGGATCAACCTCTCCACCCCGTGCCCTGTTGTGGCGGGGGAATCTGCTTTAATTCTTGATGCTTGAAAAGGTCAAATGTGACCTGAGGTGAAGGATTGAGGGGTTCTAAAATTCATGGGCGTTACTCATTATGCACTTTCAAGAATTGTATCACATCAAACATCAGGGGACGGGGGGCGGGGGGGGGGGGGGCTGTGAGGGTTGAGGGGAGAGGGACTGTATGTGTTAATGGTGACTATGGGTGATTCCTGATTCCTTTTTGTCATTTGTTTATGTTAAAATGCGGGCTAATGTTTGGGGTTTGGTGGGAGGCTGGGATCATTGTTATTGATATAGGGATTGACATTACATTCATTACTGATTTTTGTTCATTGTTGGGTGTAAATTTAGGAGAAAATGTGAAAAAGGATAATAAAAATATTTATTTTTAAAAAGTTCACACAAGGGGCGTGCACATATTTTGGGCCAGATTTAGCTGTCGCAATAACTATGAGGCGCTGACTGTTATTTATGCATTTTTGGTAGAGCAATTCACACAAGATACAGAGAGATGGTGAAATGCAAACTTCCAAACGTTGAGGCCTGGGTTCCACCACTCCACCATTAACATCCTCAAAATGGCATCTTGCCGTCCACCTCACTCATTGAAATGCATTGAATGGGATGTAGTTGCTGCATTTACATGGCAGATACAAAATAAACCTGCTCATTCAAACTCAAGGTTCCCCAGTCACACACATTCTCAGTCACACTCACTCTTAAGTCAGGAACGAACCCAGGATCAAGTAAGGAATGCTTAAGAAAGCATACAAATTGCATCGAATGTCAATCCTGCACTGATTATGTAAAAGTTGAAAAACCTTTTTTGTTGACAAAAGGGACATAATAAAGCACAGATGTTGACCTTGGGTGAATGTTTGACAATTAGTTGGATTAGAGGTAAGGATATCCCTGGTTAAAATAAACAATGGCATTATGGATTTAACTACAGATAATTGAAGGTGAGGATGAAGTAGGAGCAGTCAAGTGGTGGAATTGGAAAGATAAACATGGAATATTTAGATATTTTCTTTGCCATATTGGATCCAGATTAAATGATACAAAGTGTTGCTGCAATTCACTGCCAAAGCTATCATATCACAGAATATACAATGCGGAAGAAGCCCTTCGGCCCATCGAGTCTGCACCGACACATGAAAGACACCTGACCTACCTACCTAATCCCATTTAGCAGCACTTGGCCTATAGGCTTGAATGTTATGATGGGCCAAGTGCTCATCCAGGGACTTTTTAAAGAGGTTGGGCAACCCACCTCCACCACCTCACATCTCCACTAAACTCCCTGCCCCTCACCTTGAACCTGTGTCCTCTCGTGACTGACCCGTCAACTAAGGAAAACAGCTGCTCCTTACCCACTCTGCCCATTGTCTTATACACCTCGGTCAGGTCGCCCCTCAGCCTTCTCTGTTCCAACGAGAACATCCAAAGCTCTCTTCAGAACTTAAATGTTCCACCCCAGCCAGTAGACCAAGCTGCCTACTGCAGGATGACATGCCAGAGAATTGCCTTTGCCTAGCTATTCTCCCTGAAATGAGATATCTTAACATTGCTATACAACTCCCCAAATTGTCTTAGCACAGATTGCAAGTTCAGAAGGGGGGGGGGGGGTGGATGGGGGCAATGGGGAGGGGGTGGATGGGGGCAATGGGGAGGGGGTGGATGGGGGCAATGGGGGGGTGCAGAAACCCATCTTACTGGATTTCAACAGACATGCTCCTCCACCACATATGCACTAGCCCCTCTAGAGGTTCCTTGAAGCTTCACCATATGCATGGGAATTCTCCACGAGGGTTTAGAACTGTGAGGGAACTTCACTTCCCAGTGGTGAACATTGGTGTGCGCATACAGCGAGCTGGTTGGATAATCCAAATTTAGAGGAGCGGACCAGTCCGCTAAATTAGTGACATGAACAAACTGGGTCAAAGGTGTCACCTTGTCAAAAAAAATGGATTCCTTGTGAAATAAATATCTAGTGAGGGCTTTAAAAAAAAAAGCACCTGGTTACCGTCCAAAATGGCCAATTTTGCACTAAAATAAACCATTGCATAAAAATACGACCAGTTCTGGAAAGCCAGGAATTCATGATGACAAAGCTTTATTCATGAAGGAACAGATCTGCAATGGCTCTGCTGCATATTTACACGTCAACTGAGAAAAAATGTCATTAAATCTGGGTTGCAGGAATAAAGTGATCCAGTTTATTCAGATCATCTTCAATAACAAAATATAGGAGCCAATGGCCTCGGGATCCTTTCCTCTTCGCTGTAGTCTTTACATTACTATCTAATGAACTGCAACAACAACAAAAAATGTTTCCACCAGCTATTTCTAAATTTTAAAAAAGCAGACCGCTTATGACAGGTTCATCGCGAAGGTGCAAGGTGAATGGAAATAACAGACAACCCACATTCTGATCGGACTGTGAGTGCATTCGGAATTCATCTGACAGCTCCCTCCACACCGCCCTGTAGCCGGGCTGGAGTCTGCAGGAATGCTAAATAGAAATGATTCGAATAAAATTCCTCCCAATCCATTGGAGATTAAAATGCTTGGCCTGCACATCTTTCTCACTGCACTCTTTACAGCAAAGAAGGAAAATGAAATGTACGCGCAAGCTTACCTGGCCTGTGTCCTGGTCTCTGCGTGAACTGTCAGTGAAGAATGTCTGAATTCCTCCAAAACGCTTTCTGCAGTCCCTGGGCAATAACCCCTATTACTGAGCACTCTTGTATTCTCTAACCTTCACTGAAACACACACCGTCTCCACTGTCTGAATCAGTCACGCTAGACATAATCAGAGGATAACAGCACATCTGATTGTGCTGTGATGAAGGCCGTGCAGGTGATTACAGAACTCGAAACTGCTACTGCAGTGATGCTGAATCTTGAGATTCACCCTCGGAGCAGGAGACAGGCTTGCACTGTTGGTTCCTAATTGGCAATCCTCGTTGGGCTCAGAACGTTGCCTTTTATTAGCCAGTTGTTGGCAATGTTGATTTAACATGGATTGGGTGATATGTTTCCATAACAATTAAGTCACTGCCAAGTTGTTCAGCTGTCAGATTATTGCAGTGACCTTGTCCAATTTCTGACTAAATTCACTTCCACCCTGCAGTCAATAGTTCAAGAAACTCTGGCAGAATGAGATGGCGCTACTTAAAGGCAAACGTTCCTCTTCCTTTGCCAGCTCGTTTTGCACCGGGTTGTGTGGTGATCCCACATCGCCCCATTTCAGTTCATTCATTCAGAGAGATCCTCATGTTCCCCCCATTGTAGCATCCAGTCGCGAACTAAATGGTTCCGGGATTTTTGATACCACTGCTCTGTCTAGAATTTTATTCCACATATTCGCCACTGTTTGTGTGAAGAAGGAATTCCCTGGTGTCAATCCTAAAATAATCTTTTATTAGTTTGAACGAATAGTCCTCCAGTTTGACGTCAAGTTTCAGTTAAAGTAATATTCCAGGTTCACTTTTACAACATGTTTGACAAGATCACCTTGCACCTCCCTCCTTGCGAGGCTCAATCTGTGTCTTTCCTTGTCAGTCAAAGGCTTCCAGCTGCCAAATAGCCTTATGGCCTTTCCCCAAACTGCCTCGAGTTCTCACATATTTCTCTTATTTCTCAGTGAACTGGATATTGCATTCCAGGGCACTGTACCATTTGATTATTACCGCCTCAGGTTTAGATTTGGTCTTAACCTTATTTAATAGCCTTTCAGATGGAACTTTATCAACGTCCTTTGGAAGTTGAGTGCCCAATGCTTTAGCGCTTCCAAATTCTAATTAGGTTGCCACAGCCACATCCTTCTTTGCTGTAAGAGTGCAGTGAGAAAGATGAGCACGCCAAGCGAATTAATCTCTAATGGATTGGGGGGAGTTTTATTCTAATTTCTATTTAGAATTCCTGCAGACTCCAACCAGGATTTAGGCCTGTGCGGGGATGTCAGGTTAATCCAGAATGCACTCTTAGCCCTATCGGCACATGAGTTGTCTGCTGTGTCCATTCATCCTGCATCTTCACTTTCAACCAGAAATAAGTGGTTTAGCTTTTTTTTTTAGAAATAGCTTGTTACAACATTTTTTGCGGCTCTTTAGATAGGAAATGTAAATATTGTAGCAAAGAGTACAAATCAAGAGAAGTCAAGGTGGTTGGCCAGGCAAGATCTTCCTCTTCTGAATCCACGCTGACTGCTGATACCTCGAGGTTCTGATATACAGGTAATCCTACCCCTGACAATTGATTCAATTATTTCAGATAGGGTGAAAGTAAGGCAAGTGTTTTTGTAGTTGCCTGTTTTCTTGGCCACCTTTTTTGAATATAGGTGGCTTGTTTCCAATCTACTGGTACCTTCCCATTGACTCCATTCAGTTCCACCGGCTCCTTCATGATGAGGCCATGTTTCCTCTAAGGTTCAACTGTTTCAACAAGAGTAATGGTATTCTGGGCTCTCAACCAAGCACGCATAATAAGTCTTGGCTGAGAGTTCATACATCTATTACTCTTGTCGAAACATTTGCAGCCCAAAAAAAAGCATAGCTTGATTGGCAGCTCAGGCTCATGGATCTCTGCAGTCAATTTTACATTTACACAAGGTTAAGTGGTTTCAAGCATTTATGGTTTCTGTTATTGATAGTTTAAAATGGTCTGAATGATTGACACTTTTATTGCCTTGTAGTGAAATTACGTTTTTAAACATAGTGGAAAATAATGGCTGAATGAATGCCCGGTGGCACAGTGGTTAGCACTGCTGCCTCACAGCACCAGGGACCCGGTTTCCATTCAGGCCTTGGGTGCCTGCCTGTGTGGAGTTTGCACATTCTCCCTGTGTCTGCGTGGGTTTCCTCCGGGTGCTCGGTTTTCTCCCACAGTCCAAAGATGTGTAGATTAGGTTGGGTTATGGGAATAAGGGTGGACCTAGGCAGGGTGCTCTTTCAGAGGCTTGGTACAGACTCGATGGGTTGAATGGCCTCGTTCTGCACTGTAAGGATTCTATGGATTACTTCTTTAAAGCCTTTCTTTGCACATACTACTGTCACTAGAGGGTTCATTGGTTCTATATAGTATATACTGGGTCAATGGACATAGATGTCGGAGATTGCTGGAGGGGCATACCATGGAGGCATGAGAAGCTTTCCTCCGGGTGTTCCGGTTTCCTCCTACAAGTCCCGAAAGACGTGCTGTTAGGTAATTTGTAGTGAATTCTTCCTCTGTGTACCCGAACAGGCGCCGGAATGTGGCGACTAGGGGCTTTTCATAGGAACTTCATTGCAGTATTAATGTAAACCTACTTGTGACAATAAAGATTATTATGTATATTATATTACATTACTGCGTCTGAAATCCATCTTGTCATCTATCATTCATCAGAACATAACCAAAACAGCAAGCTTACTCAATTGAAGAGGCAAGCAATTAATTCATAATTAACAACAGGAACTAATTAACAGGAAGGGAATGTTCTCAACTTGAATACAGCATGGGCCGGGTCTCTCTTTACCTTCACAGAAGCAGCTGAATATTAACATGTTGCAGTTGAGAGTAGGCTGTACTTAGTCTGAGGTCTTGCATGGTCAGATGGTCCCTGCAGTTAACACATTTTTACAACACATCCACTGTGCAATTAGATGTCTCAGAAGAGCAGCTGCTCAGAGACCACAGCAATTTGAGACATTCCCGGCTGGTGAGTGCTATTTCCAGGATTAGAATTCATTTTCCCAAATGCAGTATAGCCAGTGCTAATTGTTAATACAAGTTTTTTTTTCTTCAAATGTCAAAAGGGAAACGGATTACATGTTTTATGAAAGATCATGGAAGAGTTTGAAACAACAATGGGATCAAGGAGGGAAATGTATTTATACCTACCCATCCACCTGCACTCACAAGACAACTTTTTATCTGTACGTTCCTGATGCTTCCTAGCAATGGTTACCATGCTAGTGGGAGGCATTCCTCCCTCATCCTGTCTCTTTCGGTAATGCAAAAACAGGATTGCTGCTGGAACTGATGGCAGAGTTCACAAATGCCCTCCCAGTGCAGTCATTCATTATTCTCTCTGCCTGTGTTCCTAGTTAAGACAGTTCTCGCAAACATTTGTACGATTCCAAACACCTCTGTTTATTGCGACCTCAGCCAAGGCGATTGAGTGCATTCCTTACCTAGGGTTAGGGAAAATCGTGGTCCTAGAAATTTGATCATGTAGCCCCTCTTTTCAGATGCTAAACAGCCTCCAAAATAGTGGGTGAGGAGGCACAGATACATTGAAGGTCAGCTATCGTCCCGGGCCTATCTTTCCAGACTCCGTCACACTTTGATGCCAGGGTTCCTACTCCAGTCACTAAACAGGAACCCCTGCTAAATAATATCATTTTCCATGGCTGACACCAAGTAAGGCAGACTGAGGCTTATGTGATGCTATATAAAATTGGATCATTGTCCAGGATCATTTATGAAGAGTGGCCACCTTTAAGGTAGAAAAGATTAATAGAATAGATTAGAATCATATAGGTACGGATTCTTCCGCAAGAACGCCACGAGTGAGACGCCGGCAATGGCGAAATCCTTTGACCTCGGGCGGGATTCTCCGGTCGCCAGGCAGACGCAGCCGGAGAATCCCGCTCTGAGAATCCCCACAGTGCAGAAGGAGACCATTCGCCTCATCAAGTCTGCAGTGGCCCTTGGAAAGAGCACATGAAGTTGCTTGGAGGGAAGATAGGCAAAGGAGAGAGATTACAATTGCCCAGAATTCCTGGGCTGGATTCTCCATTGTTGGGACTATGTTCTCACACCGGCGTCAAAACGATGGAGTTTTACGCCAGAAAATCTGGCATGAAAGCATGGGGATAGCAGGGACCCAGTGTTAATCTAGCAGCTTTTGCCTCAGATACGGGCCCCTGCACCTCCATGTCGGAGGCCGCACAAGCGTACGGCGGTGGCCTCCAGTGGCCGCGCTGTGCTCCATGGCGGACACGGACCGCGGAGCTGATCCAAGAAATAAACTCCCTGATCGGCTGCGCACCCAACCCTCAACACCCACACTAACATTTCCCGGCTGCCTATAAGGCCCTCCCCTGCCCTCCGATTGGCCCACCCCCGACCAGGGCAGCCGCGGATTGAGTCCGCAGCCGCCACGTGAGTATCCCGACCGCCAGGACCACATCAGTTCCACTGCGTCAGGACTTCAGCCGGTCAGGGACGGAGAATGGCGGAGCGGGCCTCTGGCAATGGCCCCAAGTCGTTCCTAGGCGGTGTAGTGTACTGCCGTGTATGCCGCTTTTCGTGGCCCGCAGATTCGGGGAACCGGCGCCGATCTCAATTCCTAGCGGGGAAATGGTTTCTCTGTCCCTGCGCCGGCCACAATTTCGGTGTCGGGGAGCGGAGAATCAAGCCCCCTACATCGATCCAGACACAATCAACTTTGTATTGAATTCTACACCTCTATCCATGTTGATCTGGTCGGTAGCTCCCCCACCCCCACCCCGATGCATTTAGCATTTATACAAAGGATTTTGTTCACATTCTCCGTAACTAAAATTTTTACTGCTGTAATTCCTCTGCCTAAAATACACATGGCAGAATCCAATCTGGAGTATTATAATGTCAAACAATCTAAAACTTACTTCATTTTTCAACCTTTCTATCCAGACCTGTTGTTTAGTGATAACGAAAGTGCACAGACCTGATAGAGATATTGGACCAGTCTGTGACTGACGGAAAGACTGCTAAAACTCCAACATGAGCTGGAATGCCGCCAAACCTCAGTGAATACTATGGATTGTCACCAAGGTTTGATTTGAATTTGACAGGTTTTCATACACCAGTTAACTGAGTAACAAATGTGACATACTCTTGTTCTTCTCCCTTATTCCAACCACTATCCAGAAAAAAGATAGTTTAATTCAATCAGCTCACGGTATCGATATTAGGAAGGAGAGATCAACATTTAGACCAGAGTGAAGCCAAAAGGTTGACTCAAATTCCTAACCTCTAAAGCAAAGCTATGTCATTCATCACAATTCCCTGATGGGTTTGATTGACTATTGGGATGAAATTTCAATTTTAATTGCTCCACCATTGGCTCACGCTAATTCGGCCTGAAGTCCAGGAATTACCTCTGGGGCTGGTTTAGCACAGGGCTAAATTGCTGGCTTTGAAAGGAGGCCAGCAGCACGGTTCAATTCCCGTACCAGCCTCCCAGAACAGGCGCCGGAATGTGGCGACTAGGGGCTTTTCACAGTAACTTAATTTGAAGCCTACTTGTGGCAATAAGTGATTTTCATTTCATTTCATTTTCATCTTCTGGAACATTCTAGATCAAAACCAGCTGCAGGCGTCGTGAAGAAATAAGAACTTGCAGTTTCAAAGTGAATTTCACAATCTCAAGATACTTTCCCAAATACTTTCAAGTCAGTAAAGTACTTTAGAAGTGTTGGGGATATTGTAAAGCAGGAAATTAGGTTGTTTATTTGCGTAGAGTAAAATCTCACAAACAGCAATGAAATAAATGACCAGATTGGCTGATATAGGTGCCTCACTGGAGTGTCAGCCTATATTATTGTGCTCAAATCTCTTGAGTAGGTCTCAGACCTGGAACCACAAAACCTGAAGGACAGAGTGCTACCATAGAATCCCTACAGCGCAGAAGGAGGCCATTCAGCACATCAACGGGCAGCACGGTGGCCTAGTGGTTAGCACAACCGCCTCACGGCGCTGAGGTCCCAGGTTCGATCCCGGCTCTGGGTCACTGTCTGTGTGGAGTTTGCACATTCTCCCCGTGTCTGCGTGGGTTTCGCCCCCACAACCCAAAAAAATGTGCAGAGTAAGTGGATTGGCCACGCTAAATTGCCCCTTAATTGGAAAAAAATAATTGAGTAATCTAAATTTAAAAAAAAAAAAAAATTCAGCACATCAAGTCTGGGCTTTGAGCCTTGTAAAAGTGGAGCAAAGAGCGCAAAATGAGTCATTCCTTAAGGTCATACAGGAAATAAGGACTGGATTCTGTGTCCTGATACTCAAAATCTAAGGTGATATGTTCCAAACTGCAATCACAACACGGCACAGGTTCTGTACCTGAGCATTACCTGTACACATTCAGTGTAAAGTAGCTATGCAACAACAACAGTTTAATCGTATGACACCTTGAATACAGTAAAATGCCCCAGGTCACTTGAAGTTATTGAACAAAATTTGACACTGAACCACATAAGGAGATGTTAGGGCAAGTGACCAAAAGTTTGGTCAAAGTGGTAGGTTTTAAAAATTATTTTTATGGTATGTGAGCATCATTGGCAAGGCCAGCTTTGTTGTCCATTGCTAATTGCCCTTGAAATAATTGTCTTACCAGGCCATTTCAAAGGACAGTTAAGAGTTAAGAGTCAGTCACGTTGCCGTAGATCTGGAGTCACATGTAGGCCAGACCGCGTAAGGATGGCAGATTTCCTTCCCGAAAGGCCATTAGTGAACCATGGGTTTTTACAACAATTGCCGATAGTTTTGTGGTTACCATTATCAAGACGAACTTTCCATGCCATACAATTTAAGGAGCATTTTGAAGAAGGGGGAAGAGATAGCATAATGGAGCAGTTTAGGGAGGCAATTCCAGGACTTCGGGCCTAATCAGCCTGAGCCAATGGTGGAGCATTTAAAATTGGGAATGCACAAGAGGCCAGAATTCGAGGAGTACAGACGTGGCTGGGGCTGAGGAGGTTACAATGTCCTTTAAGGAAGGAAATCTGTCGTCCTTACCTGGTCTGGTCTACATGTGACTCCAGACCCACAGCAATGTGGTTGACTCTTAACTGCTCTCTGAAACGGCCTAGCAAGTCACTCCGTTCAAAGAGCAATTAGGGATTGGCTGGCCCAACATACAATGTCCATATTCCATGAACAAATACAAATAAAACACCTTTTTCTCGGAGCAAGTATCACATGTTAATTATCCTGTGGGGAAAAGCTTTCTTGACTGTGAGGCTGGTGAACTTTGTACTCCTTTAATCTTATATTCTGTTTCTGAGAAGGAAAGCATTTCTGATACGAATTTGCTGATTACATCAGGTCTAAGGATGGTCCATTTATGTATAAAAGGGTTCGAATGTATTGTTTTATCATTGTTTTATGTAGGCCCCAGAGATGCCTGAAAAATGGCTCAGTTCAATTTTGAGTGGGACATTTCTCAGGTGCGCTTGGAGTGCAGTCCATTAATGCTCACAAATTGGGCCACGCGGTCCTATTCCTCCGACAATACAATATACGGAGTATATGTATACAAATATGCAGCGTACAAAGAGGAGACTGAGACCTGCGAAGCAAAGCCTCATAAATACAGTATATAGTTTTGTACATTTCTATCACCTCCGGAGAGAGTTACATCAAACTGGTCATTTGCATCATCAAATACGAAAAACACATCACCATTACGCACCAGGCAAAAAGTCAAATAATTTTGCATCTCACACCTGCCTGATCATCTTTCAGCTCAACACATGAACCATCACCACCTGTAACCTGGTCAACACGGTGGACACCTAACCTAAAAGAAAATACAACCCAATTACTTTTTCAGTTCTTATGTCTAGATTCGCCCAAAAACCTCAATAGAAAACCCCTTCCAAGGCAGGTGAAACCATGCCAACCCAGCTCGGTTTCCTACATAGTGTCATGCTGGCAGATCATATGATTGGGCGCCATATCAGTGCAGGTTGTAATATTCACTGCGCTAGACACAGGGTTAGTCCTGCATAGTTTTGTCTTTAGGTAAGGGTTGAGTTCCCTTGGAGTGCAACATGGGCCGGGATTCTCCGACCCTGTGCGGGATCGGAGAATCCCCGTGGGGAGGCGCGAATCTCACCCCGCTGCCCTGACGCCGGTTTCCCTATTCTCCGGTGCCGTTTCTCGGCGGCCCCCCCCCCCCCCGTTATTCTCCGGTCCCCAATTGGCCGAGTGGCTGACAAATTTCTCCCAGTATCGCCGGCGTGAATTACTCACCTCACACACGCCGGGACCTGGCAGGTAATGTGTGTGGGGGGCCGTCCTGTGGGAGGGGGGGGTCCTACCCCGGGGGGCCACGTTGGCCTGGCACGCGATCGGGGCCTACCGATCGGTGGGCGGGTTGGTTCTGTGGGGGCCTTCTTTCCTCCACAGCAGGCCCCTGTAGGGCTCCGCCATATTGCCAGGGGCTGGCGCGGAAAAGGGAACCCCCGTGCATGCGTGGAAATACATCGGCCGTTCTGCACATGTGCGGAAATACGCCGCCCGTTCTGCGTATGCGCGGAAATACGCCGGCTGTTCTGCGCATGCGCGAACTCGCACCGACCGGCGCCAACCACTCCGGCATCAACCTACCCCCCTAGAATTCCTCACTTCCGGGGGCCATTGACGCTGGAGTGGTTGCCACCAGTTTTCACGCCAGCGTGGGGACATAGCCCCATTATTGGAGAATCCCGCCCACGATCTATACACAAAACTTGAATATCATTGCAATTTCTGTGATGCCCATTTTGAAATGTTTGTAATGTTATTTCGGATATTTTACAAATAAAGTATATTTTTGCAACCAAAAAAAGGGTTGAGTTCCTGTGTCGTGGGTTGTCCATCTAACCGCTGTCACATATTATTAGGCAACATTTCTGTTCCAAAACTGAATTTGAAACAAATCCGTGATTTGATGGCATTGTGGGCTTTCAATGAACGGCAAGTATGATTAATTGAATGGACAATACCCAGGGCTATGGCAGCCTAAATACTTCAGAGAAAAATGTTGCTTTTCCATAAGGTATTTTCACAAGAACTAATAAATATCAATCCCTGATATCTGGGCTGATTAGCAATAACCTATATTTTATACATGACTCAAGGCTGCCAAAGCCTAGGTTTCAGTGAAATTATGAAGAAAGTGGATCGAGGTCTGACCTTTCACCCCTTCCCTCAGCTATATTCATCTCAAACTAATTCTAGATCTTTGGGACTAAGGTTTTTGATGACCTACTTTATTTAGGGTGATGTCTGGAGTAACTTTGTGGATATTTGACATTTGCAGCCTAGAAAAGGGAAAGTGTTGAACACAATACCAAAGATCTAAACCTTGGGTTTCAAACTGTAACTCCCAGAGATGATTTTATGTGGCCAGCAATGCCAAATATCATACCCATTGATCCCCCAATGTCTATATACAAGAGCGGCACAGTAGCACAGTGGTTAGCACCATTGCTTCACAGCGGCAGGGACCCAGGTTCGATTCCTAGCTTGGGTTCCTGTCTGTGAAAAGTCTGCACGTTCTCCCCATGTCTGCATGGGTTTCCTGCGGTTTCCTCCCACAAGTCCCGAAAGACGTGTTTGTTAGGTGAATTGGACATTCTGAATTCTCCCTCCGTGTACCCGAACAGGCGCCAGAATGTGGCGACTTGGGGATTTTCACAGTAACTTCATTGCAGTAAGTCTACTTGTGACATTAATAAAGATTATTATTATATGTTGACACAATGGGGGCAATTTTAACCTAAGCTTCTTGTTGAGGAATTGATGGGTTGGATGCAATGCTAGTTTTATAGTCTGCTTGATCTTACTCTTCATATTCCGCCAATCGTGAATAGATTTGGGCAGGGTTTAAAACCAAGGTTCCACCCAATTCCATCGGTGTCCTGACAGCCAGCTGAGATAAAAACTGTTCCTTCATACCCGTTACTGAATATTAACGTTATTGTTATCATTCATAGTATCATTTCAGCAATGTTTCTCATCTTTCAAAAGTAAGGCCAGAGAGTTGCTGAGAGAACATCAATCATGGCGGCGAGTCCGAAGAGCATCTCAGTAATTGCGATATGGCATTTCACACAACAACAAAAAATCCACTGGTCTGTGCACAAGTTATAAATTAGCGTAAAGCTGAGAATTTACTGTAGTCATCTAAGACAATGGGTGAAATTCTCCCCTACCCAGCAGGGCGGGGGGTCCCGGCGTAGCGGAGTGGCGCGAACCACTCCGGCGTCGGGCCTCCCCCCTAAAGGTGCAGAATTCTCCGCACCTTTAGGGGCTAGGCCCGCACCAGAGTGGCTCCCGCTCCGCCCACTGGTGCCAAAACTGGCGGCAACGGCCTTTGGTGATCGGCATCGGTACTGGCCGAAAGGCCTTTGCCGGTTGGCGTGAGTCCGCGCATGCGCTGGTGCGTCAGCGGCCGCTGACGTCACCACCGGCGCATCCACGGTGGAGGGGGTCTCCTCCGCCTCCGCCATGGCGGCGGCGGAAGAAAAAGAGTGCCCCCACGGCACAGGCCCGCCCGCCAATCGGTGAACCCCGATCGCGGGCCAGGCCACCATGGGGGCACCCCCCGGGGTCCGATCGCTCCGCGCCCCCTCCGGGGGCCCGCTCCCGCCGCCAATCCCGCCACCACCAGAGGTGGTTTAAACCACGTCGGCGGGAGAGGCCTGACAGCGGCAGGACTTCGGCCCATCGTGGGCATCGTGGGATTTACGCCAGCCCCGGGCGATTCCCCGACCCTGCGGGGGGTCGGGGAATTCCGCCCAGTGTTCTTCAAACTTTTTTTCCGGGGACCCATTTTTACCAACTGGCCAACCTTCGGGACCCAACCCGGCCGACCTTCACAACCCGCGCCGGCTGACCTTCGTGACCCATAACGGCCGACCTCTGTGACGCACCATTTTCTCTTGCCTTGTTTGCTGCTGACAAAAATGGAGGAAATCGTTTTGGGTCCCTTTGGTCCTCGTACACGCTCCTCCAATGGAACCTGTTGGATGAAGGTGAAGCCTTCCGGTGTCGGAAAGTATGGAGTCTCCATCTGTCCAAAGTTCTACATTTTTTTCCGGGAAAATTTTATCAAATAAACCACCCCCGAACTTGTAATAGAAAAAGAAAAATTAAATGAATAAAATAAATGAAAAAAATAAAAATTAAATGAATAAAATAAATGAATAAACCCCCATCCCCAAACTGGTAAAACAAAAAGCTGAGACCGATTTTTTAAAAAAGCGGCCGTACTGCGCACGCATGCCCGATCATCGGTGCGCATGCGCATAGTTTTGCGCACGTGCACTGATGATCTGGCACGCATGCACAGTGCGGCCGCATTATTTTTATATGTGCGCGGCCACTTTGAAGGCACCCAGCGTGTTTAGCAGCCGGCTGCTGCGGCTGTTGCGCGCAGATTTGCGCGGTCGGGATCGCCGCAACGGACAGCTCCGCGATCCTCCCGACACCCGTCCGTGACCCACCCGTGGGTCGCACCCCAGAGTTTGACAATGCCTGATCTAAGATGGCCACCTGCAAAAGACCATGGGAATTATGGCCAACCCAGGACTCAGACAGATACAGAGCCTATGTGTATTTGAAACACAGGTAGCTAGACCTGATCGAAACCCCCTGCTCGTTTGCATTTTTAGGCCCATTTTCCCAAGACAATAGAACTCCAGTCAAGAAACCGGTACAGCCACAGACTGATCGGCGCCACTCCCCTTACTCAGAAAGCACAACTGCAAAGGTCAATGACCGCTAAGGACCCGCCCAGCTACCAAGGCACCCGCCCCTTTATTGGCCAAAATCGAAGACAGTGATCAGAGTCCTGTCGAATATTGGGTCCAAGGTTAAGGACCGCCCCAAAAAGCGTGAAATCCCAAAGGGATAAAAGAGAGCACAGCCATGTGTTCTGTCTCTTTTGGATCCGGCCTGTGCCAGCCCAACTGTAGCAGGAACAGCCAGCCAAGTTCAAGACCAACGATCGTTACTTGACGGATGAGCCCAGCAGAGACAGAGCCACTTTCTTCGAACCAGCCAACTGAAATCCAGATATAAAGGCCTTATCCATTTGCACAGTGCCGGTCGCCCTGATGGTAACTGATAGGTGTAGTTTAACTTGTAGATATTGTGTTTGCATGTCGAGGTAACTCTTGTGTATGTAAATAAACCATCTTTTGAACTAATTAACTGGTTGCGTGGTCATTTGATCGATATAAGGGAAGGCTTGTGGTTCACCAATATCATTAATATTAGCAACAGTATTGGCGACGCTGTTGGGATTGAAAAACAAGCACCATTACTGGGAACATCTCCTCAAGCCAAAGTTCAGACAAGTCACCGCTTGTTGCTGCCACTCAAATGTTCACACAAGAGAACCGAAAGCACCGGTGTTTTTAGCAAAGCCAGTAATCAAAATTTCTACTGAGGCTATTCCAAACAGGGTTCATTCCTCTGGGAGAAACCCTTTTTGAGTTACCCTTAATAATGGGTTTCCTTGACGTTCCTATCTTCAATGTTAGTTAATGGGAAGGCTTAGAATCAGCAGCTACACTATAATAAAACAATTAAAAATAATTAAACAGCAATGAATCTGACTGAATCTCTTCATGACTGATTGTATCACAAGCTGTCAACAGGCTACATGAGCGAACAACTGAGCCACGGGTGCCAAAAGCTCTCAGAATGCCAGCTGCTGGCTTAGGAGTTTTCTGTCCTTGTGTTGAACATTTATCTTATAGTGGGCAGTTTTTTTTCTTATCTTTTCGAACTGTTAAAATTAAATGATATTGTGGTTTTCTTAAGAGGTTACTTTTGAACTTGAATTAGAACCACATCCTTTCTTGTCTTCCTTTTGTCTCCAATGGAAAACAGCACCAAGTGGAGACCAAGTGAGAAGCAAACTAATCTTAGGAACATAAGCAATAGGCCTTGGCCATTTGGCCCATCGAACCTGCTCCATAATAATCTTAATAATCTTTTATTATTGTCACAAGTAGGCTTACATTAACACTGCAATGAAGTTACTGTGAAAAGCCCCTAGTTGCCACACTCCGGTGCCTGTTCGGGTATACTGAGGGAGAATTCAGAATGTCCAAATTACCGAACAGGCACGTCTTTCGGGGCTTGTGGGAGGAAACCGGAGCGCCCAGAGGAAACCCACGCAGACACGGGGAGAATGTGCAGACTCTGCACAGACAGTGATCCAAGCCGGGAATTGAACCTGGGACCCTGGCGCTGTGAAGAGCAACATTGCTAACCACTGTGCTACCGTGCCGCCCATCATCAGCCAATAAAATCATTGCTGATTTGATGCGGCCCTAATTCCACTTTCCTGCCTGTCGCCCAGAACCCTTGAATCCCTCGTCAATCAAATATCTGTCTAACCCAGCCTCCAGGGTTGGTTGGGGGAGACAATTCCAAACACTCACCGGCCTATGAGAGAAGAAATTCCTGCACATCACTTTCTTAAGTGGAAAACCCCTTATTCTGAAACTGTTCCCCCATGACCTAGATTCCCCCACTCAGAATCTTATATGTTTCAATACAAACACCTCCCATTCCTCTAAACTCCAATGGATACAGGTACAACCTGCTCAGCCGTTCCACAGATGACAACCCCATCATCTCAGGAATTAGCCGAGTGAATCTTCTCTGAACTATTTCCAATGCAAGTAAGTGCCTCCTTCAGTAAGGTGACCATAACTGCACACAGCAGTAAGATGAGATCTCAGCAAAGCCTTGTCTGGATGTAGTGAGACTTCCCTCCATCCCCTTGCAATGAAGACCAATATTCCATTTGCCTTCCTAATTGTTTTCTGTATCAGCTTGCTGACTATTTGTAATTCATGGACAAGGACACCCAGATCCCTCTGTACCGCAGCATTCTGAGGTCTGTTCCTATTTAAATAATATCCTGCCAAAGTCTGCAACCTGATATTTTCCCACATTATACTCCATCGTCCAAATTTTGCCCACTCACTTAACCTCTATATATGTCCCATACCTCTTTGCAGGCTCTTTGGTCAGAATTTTCCAGTCCCGGGAGATTTGGCAGTCCAGCCAAAAGTCCATTGACTTCATTGGGACCGGATGATCCCAAAGTGGGGGCGGAGCCATAAACTTTCACTCTCTGTATCCTCCTCACAATTTGCTTCCCTACCCATCTTCTTATCACCAGCAAATTTGGTTGCAATAAAGTTGGTCCCTTCATCCAAGGCATTAATAAAGTTGTAAATAGATGCCATCCCAGAAGTGACCCATGTAGCACTCTGCTTGATACAGTTTGCCAACTTTAAAATTATCCATTTATCTGTTTCCTGTGCGTTAGTCAGTCCTTCATCCCCATTAATATATCACCTAATATATGCTCTTATGCATATCTTGTGTATGTTGCTCTTGACAAATGCTGTTTAGAAATCCAAAGACACATCCACTGGTTCCCTTTATTCAGCCTGTTTGTTACCTCCTCAAAGAACTCAAATAAATTTGCCAACTACTATTTTCCTTTCCTCACAAAACCATGTTGACTCTGCCTGCATGTATTATGATTTTCTAAATGTCTTGCTACCACCTTTTTAATAATGGGCGTTTAATATTTTCACAATGAAAGATGTTGGGAAAACTATACTGAGCTACTTACAAGCAATTCCTACCAGAGTTTCATTGACAGTATTCTCGACACAAGATTTTTAATTTTATTTATTCAACCATGAGATGTAGCTGGCAAGGCCAACATTTATTGCCCACCCTCAGTCGCCGTTGAGTTGGTGGTGAGCTGCCTTCCTGCACAGCTGCCGTCATGTGATAAAAGTACAAGCACGGTGTTGTTAAGAAGGGAGTTCCATGATCTTGGTACAATGACAGTGAAGAACGGTGATATAGTTCAATGTCAGGGTATTGTGTGACATGAAGGGGATCTTGCAAGTGCTGATGATCCGATGATAGTTGCTTTCCTTGTCCTTCTAGGTGGTTGAGGTCACATGTTTGGAGGGTGCTGTCAAAGAAGCTTTGATGCCTCACTCCAGTGCATCTTCTAGATGGCTACATGACAGCCATGTTGTGTCAGTGGTGGAGAGAGTGAATGTTTAAAGCAGTAGGTGAAATGCTGATCAAGCAGGCTGCATTGTCCTGGATGATGTCAAACCTCTTGAGTGCTGGTGGAGCTGCACTCATCCACCTTGCTGTGGTGTTGGGAAGGGCCATTGGGAAGGGCCTTGGGGAATCAGAAGAATAATCAATCACCACAAAATACCCAGCCTCTGGCCAGCCACAGTATTTATATGGCTGGTCAGTTTCTGGTCGATGGTAACCCCTGGGATCGATGGTGGGGCATTCAGCAATTATAATGCAGTTGAATGTCAAGGGGAGATTGTTGGGTTCTCTCTTTTTGGAGGTGATCATTGACTGGCACTGGTGTAGTGCGAATGTCATTAATCAGCCCAAACCTCAATGTTGCTGCCTGTGGGTACTGACTGTTTCAGTATCTGAGGAGTTTAAGTATCAGTGGAACTGATCACGGTGCAATCATCAGCAAGCACCCCCACCCCTGACCTTGTGATGGAAGCAATGTCATTGATGAAGCAGCTGAAGTGCCCAAGAACACTATCCTGAGGAACAGCAGCGGCGCCATCTTGCCAATGGATCTCAAGCGGAGGTAGTTAGGCTCGCTTGTTGGAGGTGAAGATTGCCTTGCATTTGTATGACTAACACTTCCCAGTAATTATACCAAGCTTGAGTGTTGGCCAAGTCTTGCTGCAAGCAGACATGGATTGCTTCATTTACCAAGGAATTTCAAAAGGAACTGATGCTGGATTCTGGATGATGGAATTTTCTCTCAGTGGTCAAATAGTACAGAGAGGGACAAGTTCCTAATGGGTTTGTGCACTGTTACAAAACCCAAGCCTCAATTCTAAATGGTTTTAACTCTGTGGTTTAACTATGGATTAGATCGTGTCTCCCCGGCTCAGTGATTCAATGGGTAAATACATTCTAGTATTGAACCATTCAGAATGTTCCAGATTTGAACCCTAGTTTGTGCTGAGCTTGATGAAGCTGAGCACTGGTGTGGTTAATATAATTGGGCAGCCTAGGTGTCCGTGCTCATGGACATCAGGTGAGGACAGAGCAGTCTTTGTGGCTGAAAGCCCCCCCCCCCCTCCCCCCTCTCCCTCTGAGATTCACACTTGGGAAAGTTGCCTTGAGGAAATGAAATGAAAATCGCTTATTGTCACAAGTAGGCTTCAAATGAAGTTACTGTGAAAAGCCCCTCGTCGCAACATTCCAGCGCCTGTTCAGGGAGGCTGGTACGGGAATTGAACCGTGCTGCTAGCCTGCCTTGGTCTGCTTTAAAAGCCAGCGATTTAGCCCTATGCTAAACAGCCCCAAAAATGAAAATCACTTATTGTCACAAGTAGGCTTCAAATGAAGTTACTGTGAAAAGCCCCTAGTCACCACATTCCGGCGCCTGTTCGAGGAGGCTGGTACGGGAATTGAACCGTGCTGCTGGCCTGCTTTCAAAGCCTGCAATTCAGCCTTGTGCTAAACCATCCCCCAAAAGCCCCTAGTCGCCACATTCCGGCGCCTGTTCAGGGAGGTTGGTATGGGAATTGAACTGTGCTGCTGGCCTGCCTTGGTCTGCTTTAAAAGCCAGCTATTTAGCCATGTGCTAAACCAGCCCCCAGGACTGCTGAAGCCTGCAGAACTGGACCCTAGCATTGGAGGAGGACGAAAACAGGGAATAAAAGTTTAATTGGAATCCCCTTTAATCCAAAATGATTTTTTAAAAGAATGTGAACCGAGGACTATGCTAGTTGATTTGACCATTCATTTGCATTCCTGTTCTCAGTACACAGGGTGGATGTATTGACTTAATAACCCCCATCACCAAATTTTCCACAACTCTTCAAATCTTCCAGAAAGAATTCCACACACTGGCCTGATGTGGGAAAGCACTTCATTATATGTGATGTTTTTCAACTACAAAACACCCGGGGGAAGGACACCATCTGTCTGTTCAAATCTCCTCATTCTCAGGGTCATTTCTAAAGTAATGGAGAGTCCTCATTCCCTAGCAGCTCTATTATCCTTGATTGGAAATGGCTTCAATATATTCGGCACCAGCACCATCTGCCATGTGAGAAACATTTCGCTGGGATGTCAGTCATCACAGTAAATAGATTAAGCTGAGCGGTTGTATCTTGCAGCAGTGGCAGCAAAGTGTGATCATTTCAACTCGCAGCGTTGTCCTGACTTGTCTGTGCCTCTCAGAATCATTTTCCTGTTAAAATAAACATCAGCTGGACGCGTTTCAAAATGGAAATCAAACTTACTGCAGTTCTGTTTGTTTTGAGAGTAACATCATTGCCACAGGGAAGCAGCTCAGATGAGGCAGTATATCACACAGGGAGTTTACATTTTACTGGGCAATCATCCATATTGCCCGTGGTTAAGTCAGAGTAATAATAATCGCTTATTGTCACAAGTGGCTTCAATGAAGTTACTGTAAAAAGCCCCTAGTCGCCACATTCCGTCGCCTGTTCGGGGAGGCCGTTACAGGAATTGAACCCGTGCTGCCTGCATCGTTCTGCATTGCAAACCAGCTATTTAGCCCACTGTGCTAAACCAGCCCCAAGTATGCATGCACTAAGAATAAAACTTCTACATTACAACAATGTGACCACCTTAACACAAGGACGTAATTGTTTGCAAAGCACTTTGGGACGTCCATGGGTTGTGAAAGGCAATAAATAAATGCAAATCTTTCTCTCTCTCTTTTACATTGTAGGGGTGGAGGTGTGGGAGGGGAGTGTAGCCTGCAGTCATATGTCGAAATTCACTGAGTGGCTGGTGAACGTCCAACAACTAGACATGCCAGATTCAAGCCTCCTCCACCAGCTTTGAGCATCCTGGTGTAGCAGGCGGAATCCACCCACAGCAAGGTCAACCACTTCTGATTTGGTCAGGGGACGGCACTCCCAAGCCAAGGGTTGCTTAACCTACCCTGGGCAAAAGAGTAGTGGGCAGGTACGCTGGACGAAATAAGCTGAAAGTGGTGCCCACCCAGAGGTCCAGACCCGGACTCCCACAGATGTTTGAAGCTGGAAGCGGTGATGAGCTGCATCACTACAGGCACCCACTAATATTATTGCAGAGAGTTATCCTCCCCTTAAACACCCACACTTTGGTAGGAAGAACACCCAAGGGCACCAATATGCACTTCCGAACACTTATGAGATAATTTTGTCCTTGAGGATCTCTGGTCCCATACAGAACTCTAAAGTCAGGGTAGTTTTCATGCTTCTCCATCCAGACATCTAATCCTCACAGCAAACACTTTTAAAATATTAAGAAAAATGTATACTTTGTTGGCAGCCTGTGACACCCAATTTCCTAGAGTTGGGCTAAAAACAAGTGTTAGGCCTCTCATTTACATTTGTGAGGGGACCTAGCACCTATTTTAAATGGCTGTGAGGGACACCAGAAAAATGACTACCCGGTTTTAGTGTGGGTTGTTGGTCCTTAAAATTGATCCTCATCTTCACAATTTGTCACCTGCTCCCATGACGATTTTTCAATGATCCATCCGTCCATCCCTCCTCCCCTCCATCCATCCATCTATCCCTCCATCCCTCCGTCCATCCATCCATCAGTCTATCCATCCCTCCATCCCTCCTCCCCTCCATCCATCCATCTATCCCTCCATCCCTCTGTCCATCCATCCATCAGTCTATCCATCCCTCCATCCCTCCTCCCCTCCATCCATCTATCCCTCCATCCCTCCGTCCATCCATCCATCAGTCTATCCATCCCTCCATCCCTCCTCCCCTCCATCCATCTATCCCTCCATCCCTCCGTCCATCCATCCATCAGTCTATCCATCCCTCCATCCCTCTGCCCCTCCATCCATCCCTCTGCCCCTCCATCCATCTGTCCGTCCTTCCATCCATCCATCGGTGGTATTGAAATAGCTAGGATCTCTTCGTGTGACGGGTTGAATTGCACCATTCCATCCTTCCCATTGTATTAAGACACCCAAGGTTTACAATATCATACTTGAACAATTTGTGTGTCTGTCTGGAGATAAACCGCTGTGGTCATAACAGGTGAATGTTGCAAGGTCATTCCCATTTATATCAGTCTTACACTCAGCTAGAAACCACGTGAGATTTCACAGGTACAAAGACAGACTATCTCACCCTGTGTGCATGGAAACAAAGATTCCCTGTGATCAAGGTGAAAGTAGAATGGAAAGTTAAGCTTTCAACAACCAGATTCTTATCAGCCTTTCTGACGCGCACATATAAACTCCCCATACTAGCTTCACTGAGGAAGCAAGATAGAACTTGATCTGCTGATAATGGAACTGCTTTGATAACCTCTCCTCCCCTCCCCTCTCCCCTACCCTCCTTCCTTCCCCACACCTTTCCTCTCCTCTCCCCTATCTTTCTTGCAGGTGCCTGCTGCAACTTGCTCATCACACTTCAGACAAATGAGCAATCTTGGCAAGCTCTTTCATTTCAATTTACTTATTGCTGTGTCAATTTATGATTTCATCACCTGAATGTTCCTACAATTAAAGTGCTCGGAACAGGCAACCTTGCAGACAACTGGATAACATGTTCCGATTGGTTTTGCTACAAATTTGCTGGGCTGCTTTATTATGCCATCAATCTCCCACTGTTTACCTCCCGTTCAGGGGACACTCTCCACGCACCCCCCCCCCCCCCCCCCCCCCCCCCAAACACACCCACCAGAAAGCACAAGACAAGTTGTAATTCTGAAATCTCCATATCTGACATTGAACTGACAGGCAGCCCCAGGACGGTGGCTGAGGAAACCTCACATATCCAGGTGGCTTAACTGAAAGCTTAACCAAGACAGTTGAATGTGAGCATTGAACCGCCCCTGGTGCAGGAGCCCATGCAACTCCCAGGCTGATTCACTGTAATATTCACTCTGCTAAAGGATTGAAACATCGCGCGCAACATCCCAATTTTACGCTTTTACTGAGAAACACTCATTTCACCCACAGTTTCCAACTTATAGATCGTGCTGAGTTATTAAGTCCGGCTGAGATTCCAGGGGAGGAAGAGACGGTGGATCATGCAGTTAATCAAACTGATATTCTAATTTGAGAGGAGGAGAAGGAGGCATTCAGTCGTGTAGAGATTATAGAAACATAGAAAAGTGGAAGATAGGAGCAGGAGGAGGCCATTCGGCCCTTCGAGCCTGCTCCGCCATTCAATATGATCACGGCTGATCCTCTATCTCAATACCATACTCCTGCACTCTCCACATACCCATTGGCACCTTTAGAGTCTAGAAATGAATTTATTTCCTTCTTAAATATATTCAGTGATTTGGCCTCCACAGCCTTCAGTGGTAGAGGCTGGTTATGGAGCTGGTTTAGCACAGTGGGCTAAACAGCTGGCTTGTAATGCAGAACAAGGGCGTTCAATTCCTGTACCGGCCTCCCCGAACAGGTGCCGGAATGTGGCAACTAGGGGCTTTTCACAGTAACTTAATTGAAGCCTACTTGTGGCAATAAGCGATTATTATTAGTGAATTCCACAGATTCACCACCCTCTGACTGAAGAAATCTCTCCTCATTTCAGTCCTCAATGGCCTACCCCGTATCCTGAGACTGTGGCACCTTATTCCACACGTCCTACCCCCCCCCCCCCCCCCCCTCCCCCCTCCCCCAGTCAAGGGAAACTACATCCCCGCATCCAGTCTTTCAGGCCCTGTCAGAATTTTATATGTTTCAATAAGATCCTCTCTTATTGTTCTAAATTCCAGTGAAGCCAGACCCTGTTGACCCAATCTCTCCTCATACGACAATCCTGCCACCCAAGGTATCAGTCTGCTGAACCTTTGCTGCACTCCCTCTACACAAGTATATCCTTTCTTAGGTAAGGAAAGCAAAACTGCACACAATATTCCAGGTGTGGTCTCACCAAGACCCTGTATAGCTGCACTTAGACATCCTTGCAGCTGAACCCAAGTCCTCTTGCACTGAAGAGCAACATACCATTTGTCTTCCTAACTGCTTGCTGTACCTGCATGCTTGCTTTCCGTGACTGGTGTACAAGGACACCCAGGTCCCTATGTTTGTCAACATTTCCCAATCTATCACCATTTAAATAATACTCTGTCATTCTGTTTCTCCATCCAAAGTGGATAACTTCACTTTTATCCACGTTATACTGCATCTGCCACGTATTTGCCCACTCACTCAACTTGTTTAATCACCCTGAAGACTCTTAAAATCCTCCCCACCACTCAACTTCCCACCAGGTTTTGTGTCATTAATAATCTTGAATAATACTTTTGGTTCATTCATGCAGATCATTGATGTATATTGTAAATAATGTGGACCATTGTGACAAAGGAGTCCATCACCTCAATTGTACCCAGTTTGGATTCATATAGTCACAATGGCACAGAAAGAGGCCATTCAGCCCATCAAATATATGCTGGAACAATCCAATAAGTCCCATTCACCTGCTCTATCCCTGCAGTCCTGCTCACTTATTTCCTTTAAACGCATATCCAGTTTTCTTTTGAAATTGTTGATTGTCTCTGCTTCCACCACTTTGTGAGCAGAAAGTTCCGGATCATTCTCACTCTGTGTAAAAATGTTTGTCCTCACATTCCCCTGTATCTCTTGTGCAAAACCTCAAACCTGTGTCTCCTAGTCCTTGGACTATCAGCGAATAGGAACAATTGTTTCCTTGTCTACCTTATCCAAATATGTTGTAAACTTGTACACCTTTATCAAATCTTGCCTTTGTTCTAATGAGAATAACTCTGGTTTCTCTAGCCTAACCTTGTAACTATATTTCCCACCCCGGGACCATCTCTTTTTATAATTTAGAGTAACCAATCATTTTTGTTTCCAATTAAGGGGTAATTTAGCCTGGCCAATCCACCAACCTTGCACGTCTTTTTGGGTTGTGGGGGTGAGACCCACACAGACATGGGGAGAATGTGCAAACTCCACATGGACAGTGACCCGGGGCAGGTATCGAACCTGGTTCCTCAGCTCTGTGAGGCAGCAGTGCTAACCGCTATGCCACCTTGCTGTCCCTGCACCTTCTCAAGGGCCCTCACATATTGGTACTTCTGGCTTCAAATGTCCTACATTGAGTAGGTGTAACTATTGCCTGGGAATCGGTGCTGGTACAATTTTGGAGGGAGAAATTTTACAACAGGCCTTTTACCAAGGGCCTTCTGCATGGTGAGGTAGCCAGAGCCAGGCAGCCAATGGAGCACCCAAGGTTCAGGTTCAAGAATACTTGCAAGCCTGACATGAAGGCTCTAAACATTGGCTATCAGGACTGGGGAGTTATTAGCTGGTGAAAGGGGGAAATGGCCTGTGCAATGCCACAATGAGCAATGGCTACTGCGGCTTGGCAACATTCACCTTGACAGTAGGCACCAAGGCTAAAAACAACTTGTCACAATGTCACTTTGTGGATTCATGTGTGATAAAACCTGTCTCTCATTGGATTGACGATTACAACTGTCAGCAAAGGGGGACCAAGTGAAGATCAAGGTGGCGCAGTGGTTAGCACTGCACCCGGGCACAGACGCAGTGTTCAGCCCACTTCAGGATAGGATGGCATTTTGAGCAGGAGGAATGCAGAACCTAATTCTGATCTCTCGGTCTGTCAGGATAGGTGTCAATTTCACCTGGTTTGGTAAATTAGCTCAATCAATATTGCGTGTAATCAAACCTGCTCCGTCGATATTCCATGCATGACTATTTCATCATGGGCTTGTGATCCGCGCCAACAATCTGATCCCTTACTTTCATCATAGGAGGAACATGCTTTTGGAAAGGAGATCAGCATACTGTAGCCATCTGGGATGGCCACTTACAACCAGGAACAGGGAAGGTCGCAAAGCATAACGGGAAAAATGGACAATGCGAGATTCAGGCAGGCTCAGAACCTGAATGTATATTTGCGAGTGAGGAATCCAGACGGTATCGAAACCCCCAACTGATTAGCATTTTGATGGCCCATCTCCGCCAGATAAAGGTCTGATACTTGAGCAACCGATACAATCCCACACATTTCGGCGCCACTCCCTGTACTCGGGAAGCATAAATAGGGTCAATGACCGTTCTTGGAAGGTCACTCAGGCAATGGAGTAACGGCACTGTTCCCCGCCCTGCCTGAAGACCCCCTTACGTATTTGGTCAGCCAAGCTCGGGTAGTGGAGCAATGGCACTGATCACTGCCCTACCCACGGATTCCACCCATTCTTGCTCATATGCACCCCATTTTGAGAATTATTTTCGAAACTCTTTTGCTGTACTTTTTACAACTGTGGTTTAAAGAATGCACTTTTGCCACAACTTTTGTCCCCTTTCCGGCGACCCTTCGATTGCTATCTCCCCACCTGCTATTTACATGTTGATTGAAACAAGTTTGCAGAGGACGGAGAAATTGTCCGCCCACTCAGCCCATCAAACACAGGCTGCGAGATTGCTCGCACTGTGACAGAATTTTTTTTTCGGATGTCTTGTCTCCCAAATGGTTGTTAAAAAAATTTTAAATGAGGGAGTCACATATGGTGACGATTCTAAATGGGAAATTGATTAAGGAGAAACAGACAGACAAACGAGATATTAAGCAACAAGATAATAACAGATATTATGCTTGTACCAACAGGTAGATACGGATATACCTGAAGACAGAGAAAGATACGGACAAGATGAAGACGAACCTGATGATCTGCATCATGATCGTCGTTGGATCAATACAGTTGCGCACATTAGCGGACCCTACACCCCTCACGAAAATGAAAAAAATGAAAAATTGCTTATTGTCACGAGTAGGCTTCAAATGAAGTTACTGTGAAAAGCCCCTAGTAGCCACATTCACGGGAATCGAACCGTGCTGCTGGCCTGCTTGGTCTGCGTTCAAAGCCAGCAATTTAGCCCCGTGCTAAACAGCCTCAGACCCTAAACAACCACACAGACCCTCAACATGACCATCAACACGATACCCCTAGCCCGGACACCACCACACATAGACACAGCCACTGATAGCCCCTCATGGTGTGATAATATCATAAAATGGTCCTCCCTTTCATACACAGTAGAAGCCCTATTGGTTATAGCTATACTTTGCACTGTCATCCAGACAATGAGACATCGGAAATGGTGAAGGAGAGCCTCCCGCCCTCCAGTATATACACTTAGAGCCACTTTCCTCAGACTCCAGCAAACCCCACACTCTTTCTGAACCCTTCCTCCCTGATAAATTCCGTGGTTGTTTTTTTAATAAAGTTACTTTCTCTGTACATGGACATTAGTGATAAGTAGGAATGTGATGCTGCTATTGTGTATTTTGTATTGTAATATAAGTTCTTTGGCTATTAGATATCAGCATGAGCGTAGTTTAGTTAAAGACAGTTAGAGGTCCCCCCCTTTTTGTGTAAAGAGACTGAAATGTATGTTTGAATGTTATAGAGCCCCCCTTAGGATTTTTAGAGATATGTGTTGTATTAGGGAAACTTAGTTAAATATTTTGAATCATAGGACAGAGTAGGATGGAACCTTTTCTTGATTGAGGGTACCCGGCATGTCAGAGAACAGGAGAAGATCCAATAGTGTGATCCTTCACGCTTCGCGTTGAGGATTAAGCGGACGGAATGGAGCCATCTGGGGATGGCCACTTACAACCAGGAACAGGGAAGGTCGCAAAGCATAACGGGAAAAATGGACAATGCGAGATTCAGGCAGGCTCAGAGCCTGAATGTATATTTGCGAGTGAGGAATCCAGATGGTATCAAAACCCCCAACCGATTAGCATTTTGATGGCCCATCTCCACCAGACAAAGGACTGATACTTGAGCGACCGATACAATCCCGGACATTTCGGCGCCACTCCCTGTACTCAGGAAGTGTAAACAACAGGGTCAATGACCGCTTAGGACACGCCCAGTCGTCATGGCACCCGCCCCTTTATTGGTTCAAATCAAACACAGTGATCAGGAATTACCCAATTAGTGGGGTCCAAACTGAAGGACCACCCAAAAGAGAGCAAAAACCCCCAAGAATAAAAAGAGAGACCACCACGTGTTTGGCCTCTCTTGGACCTGGCGCTCTGGCAACATCCTCCTCCAATTGCAGCACCACCAGAAGCAAGTTCAAGTTCAACGCCCGCTACCAGATGGATGAGCCCAGCTGAGCAGTAGTTACTTCTACAGACCCGATAGATACAGATCTGAACAACGGCCACTGTTCCTGTGACCTAAGCCGGGTGCCTGAAGTTAAGTACAGGTTGTCATAGTTAATAGGTGTAGTTTAACTAGTAGTGTCTATGTTGCATGATTAATTGTGTGTGTAAATAAAGTACCCTTGATCTTGAACTAACTAACTGGTGTTTGGCTCTTTGATCGATAGCCGGTTGAACCTTGTGGTGGTATCATTTGATACCTGGCGACTCTGAGCAATATAATATAGGTATCCAAAGAAAGGAGGGCAACCTCACTGACTGCCATATTTACAGTAGGCAAAAAAGGCAACAATACCCAATGGAAAATCAATTGGGGCGTAAATTGGGCACACTGACCTCCTCATCTGAATTCTAAATAATCGCCCAATTAAATAGAACACTCTCTACCAAGAGCATTAAATCTTAAAACTCACCCTCAAATTACTAGCTTTATCTCACCTGAAAAATAACTAAATAATATGTTGCTAATACCTCTATAACCTTCAATCCCAATTCTCATTTGCCTTGTTCTAAAGGGCAGGAATCTCCGGTATTGCCTGCCCAGCGACTGGAGAATCCCGCCCGAGGTCAGTGGACTTTTCCACTGTCCGCGTCTCTCCCTTGGCGATCTTGGGGTGGGCAGGGCGGAAGAATCCAGCCCAGAGCTTTTTGCACTAGAGAAGACATGGGCCGGAGTTCTCCTGCCGTTCGCTAGCAGCGGGATTCTCTGGTCCCGCCATAGATGCACCCCCCCCCCCCCCCCACCCCCCCCCCCCCCCCCCCACGGGTTTCCCGGCGACATGGGTGGCTTCAATGTGAATTCGCATTGGCAGCAGTGGGAACGGAGGATCCCGCCAGCAGCGAACCGCGCGCTGCTTCCGGCCGCCGAGAAAGACGTAGTTGGAAGGCCAGAGAATCCTGCCCCGTGGTTTCACAACCACAAAGGAGGTACAGGTCAGAGCTCCAAGTATCAACCCTTCGTAATGAGGTGACGCAGATTGTCCCGCACTCCAATAGCTCATGGATCCCACCACAATCCACTCACTTCCCTTCTGACACCCACACACAAACACACACAGATCTATATGTGCTTTTTTTCAGTACATACATTCAAACATGTACACTCAAATACTGTTGAGTGTATGTACAGACTCAGAAATTGACACTGTTAATCTGGGCTGGCTCTAAAGAGGCCCAAAATAATATCTGTAACCCTTAAGGAGGTTCATTTTGAAAATTGTTCACGAAGAATGTTAATAAAAATATGCAGTAAAGTTGCTGTTCTGACTTATCTGGGGCAGATTCTTTGTAATATTAAACCATTCAGAAATAAAGCATTCTAAGACTGAGCAGTTTTAGTAATTCACAAACTAAAAACAATCTGCACTTATATAGCAACCTCAAATACCCTAATACACCACAAAGGTTGTGGCTGGGGGAGAGAGGTCAGACTCCAAGCAGAAGCTGGGAGGTGATCAGGTCTTTAATGCGAGGAGCAAGAGGATGCACGACAGCAACTTCCCAAGGCTCCTCCAACAGCGGGATTTGTAAACCCACGACTTCTACCACCTAGAGGGACAAGGGCACCAGGTGCATGGGAACATCACCACCTGCTAGTTCCTCTCCAAGCCACACACCAGCTTGATTTGGAAATATATCACCCCTTCACTGTCACTGGATCAAAATCCTGGAACTCCCTCCAGAACAGCACTGTGGCTGTACCTACACCTCTGGGACTGCAGCGGTTCAGGAAGGCTGCTCACCAACTCTTTCTCAAGGGGCAATTAGAGATGAGTAATAAAAATGCTGGCTGAGCCTGTGACACCCATGTTCCATGAAAACATTTAAAAATGTTACCACATGAATCAGACCTATTGCCTTTTTGGAAATATTAAATTTTAATCTATAGTGATAATCCTGTAATGGGCAGATTGTTGATGCTACTTTCAAAGGGTTAATATTTTTGAGACGTTTAAGCCATATGAATTTTTCTGAAGCTTGAGCAGTGCATGTAAAGCCAGTGGGACATCTTGTTATCCAGCACAGTCAGATTACAAATTATACCTCATTAAAGTTATTTGCATGCTACATCATCGTTACCATGGCATTACGTGTGCCCTTGCTGCGGTGAACCTGTTTATAATTTTTAAAAATATATTCAATCTTCATGTTAATACATGTTAATAAAACTGAATTTCCTCCCATCGAATATCACAGTTTAGCCATTGAATGTGGGATATCTTTTCAAAAGGTGATGACAACTGGAACCTGTGTTCCTGGATTTTTGTTATCATTCGCTGTTGCCTGTTCATCCACTATCATACATCCAATGCCTCCTTTGGCCTACAGCTAAAATGTTGACCTTTACAGCAGGCATTGTCAAACTCGGGGGCGCGACCCGCAGGTGGGTCACAGGTGGGTGTCGGGAGGGTCGTGGAGCCGTCCGTCACGGCGCTCCCGATTGCGCAAATCTGCACACAACAGCTGGCTGTTAATAACACCGGCTACAAGGCCCTCAAAATGGCCACGAACATGTAAAAAAGTGCGGCCGCACTGTGCATACGTGCTCAATCATCGGCGCGCATGTGCAGTGCGGCCACTTTTTTTTCTAAACGGTCACAGCTTTTTGTTTTACAAGTTCGGCGGGGGGGGGGGGGGTTTATTCATTTTATTTTTATTTTTATTTTTACAAGTTCAGGGGGGGTTTTTGTTTAATAAAATTTTACAGGGAAAAAATGCGGAACGTTGGACAGATGGAGACTCCATACTTTCCGACACCAGAAGGCTTCACCTTCATCCAACAGGTTCCATTGGAGGAGCCTGTACGAGGGCCAAACCATTTCCTCCATTTTTGTCAGCAGCAAACAATGTGAGAGAAAATGGTGGGTCGCGAAGGTTGGCCGGCATGGGTCGCGAAGGTCGGCCTGCGTGGGTCCCGAAGGTTGGCCGGCTGGTAAAAATGGGGAAAAATGTTTGAAGAACACTGCCTTACAGCACTGTCATTCAAAATCAGCAACCTCAGGACTGAGGCCGTGCCGGATTTTGGATCTTGCCGGTTCGGGCTGTGGGCGCTTCTGGCCAATCTGGGTCAAGTGGGGGTCAAGGGTTGCTTGGAGTGTGGGAATAGACAGGCAAGCAAGTGATGAAGCAGATAAATAGTCCGGCGCTGCATCGCACCAATGCAGTGCCGAGCCAAATTATTTAACTCAATGGGCATGCCTGATTCTAAAGAAGTCCGGTTTTCAAACAACTCCATTTTTGGACTGCCGGATTTGGGACACTGTAACAGTGTAACCATACTAATTACATACTCAGGTAACAACTGTCACATATCCTCATTCACCCAAGCTCTATCACACTTCATCAGTCACGCATCATCTATCCTTCTGCGTTCAGCGACTGTCACCTGGTTACTGTCATGTCACATAGCAACTATCATCGCGCCATCACTGTGCACCTCACTTGTGTTGACATTGTCTCATATCCTGACGGATTCTCCGTCACAAAGCCACTGTCATGTATTCTTGGCTTCACAGCTGCTGCCCTCTGTCCTAAACATAGCCACTCTGGCGTTGTGCGCCCACCATCGCACACTCTCATTCCCAAAGCCTTGGTTCCCCAGCAGGCTGAGACAGTTCCCTTCATTGCCTATCCACTCTCCCATATCCTTGGTCACCTTGCTGCTATTCAGTTTCCATGGTTACCTATCCACCGGCAACTTTCCTTGGCGACATACCAACTCTCTGAAATCCTTCGTGTCATGCCTGCTATTGAATTGCCTTTGTCACACAGCATGTATTGTTTCAGGCACTTTGAAGATTCAGACTCACCTGGTGCGGCAGACACAGAAAATCCCTTTTGCTTTCAAAATCCAGCAAAGTCCTCTCATACAGTGAGCTCAGTTCGATATCTCTTTTTTTTTCCCCGCAGTAGGTATCTTTGACCCAGATATGGTTTTTTAAATCAACTGGAGCATATAACCGGCGACTCAATTCTGCAGCTGAATCTGAATTAAATTTCTATGCATTCAAAGTCCAATGCTTCCTGGTAGAGAAGAGAGATTCCTGTGGCTCCGAGCAGAGTGCAGTACATGTCAAACAGACAGTCTCCCTCCCCTTGACTGCTGTTAGCCGAGTAAGCACATCCAGCTGTAATGTGTTCTTGCATATGGGCAAAGGCTCCATGTGTGGGGGGGGGGGCGGTGCTCACTGAAGCCTGCCTCACACATCACAGAGGTTATAATGGGCTTTGACTGCAAAGAATTAATTTGCTTATAGCCCAGATCTGGCCCAGCCCCCGTGCCTCACTCTGGCAAGATTTAAACAGTTTCATACTGCGGGCTCGAACCTTCCCAGAAGCAGCTGCTGCCCATCTGTCTGTCTGTCTGTCTGTCACTCTCTCTCGAAATAGAAACAAATCACTTTCTCTCCTTTCTGGATCTGTGTTTGGGGCAACTTCTCTCTTGACAAGACTCTCTGTCAACATGATCAGCAGAAGATAGCTTATATTGCGACTTGGATGTCAAAAATTGACCAGGGTGAGACGTGCGCTGGGCATCGGTCGCTATATTGACAGATAGCAAGGTTTTGAGAAGCCTTTTAAAGATCAGGAGACCAAGACATCAGCCTTCTTTCCCTCCTGCAGCCCCGGCAAGTCCGACACTCCAAGGATCGCAACCATTGGGCAAGGCTCCACTTAACTCCCAATATTTCCGACATTGTTCAGAAGAAGGAAGCCCAGAACTCAACCAACGTAGGGCAGGACCAAAACATATGAGAGTGGTTCACCAGCCCCTTGAGTAACGCTCACATCTATCCTCCACGTCAGGAATGAATCCACCCATACATGCCCTGGTCATGTACGCTCTATGTACCACTTTAAACCAAATCAGACTCAGTCTTGCACACGAGGATGTAAAATTGACTCTATGCAGAGTCTCGTCCCACACTCACCCCCCGAAAGCCAAACCTAACTCTTCCATTCCCCCTTTACTTCCTCCAGCCAAGCCCTCTCCCTCTCCATCGAGCGAATTAGAATTAGAATTAGAATTAGAACAGTACAGCACAGAACAGGCCCTTCGGCCCTCGATGTTGTGCCGAGCAATGATCACCCTACTCAAGCCCACGTATACCTATCCCAGTAACCCAACAACCCGCATTAACCTTATTTTTTAGGACACTAAGGGGAATTTAGCCTGGCCAATCCACTTAACCCGCACATCTTTGGACTGTGGGAGGAAACTGGAGCACCCGGAGAAAACCCACGCACACGGGGAGGATGTGCAGACTCCACACAGACAGTGACCCAGCCGGGAATCGAACCTGGGACCCTGGAGCTGTGAAGCATTTATGCTAACCACCATGCTACCGTAAAGCCCTCACCCTTTCCATCGACTGCCCAAATACATCTGATATCCTCCCTTTCCCTAGCTCATCAAAAGACAGCACCTTATCCGTAGGGGAAGGCGCCGGCAACCGAGGAAATGAAGAGAGTTACTTTCGCATGAAGTTCCGTACCTGCAAATATCTAAAAACATTCCCTCCTAGGAGTTGGAACTGCTCTACCAACACCCCCAGCCCAGCAAACATATCCTCCATGAACAAATCCCTAAGCTTCTCAGCCCTCTCCCTCCCCCAGATCTTAAACAATGAATCCATCCCAGCCGGTATAAACTTATGGGGCGGAATTCTCCGACCCCCTGGGCTCGTACCTTTACAAGACGCCATCTCCATTCTTTTCCACGCCGACCCTCCCCCCTCCATCACCCATTTACGCACCATTGACACATTGGCCGCCCAATAGTACCCCAAAAGGTTGGGCAGCGCCAGCCCGCCTCTATCCCTCCCTCGCTCCAGGAAAACCCTCTTCACTCTTGGAGTCCCATATGCCCACACAAAGCTCAAAATACTGCTAGTCACCCTCCTAAAGAAGGCCCTGGGGATGAAGATGGGCAGGCACTGAAAGAGGAACAAGAACCTCGGAAGCACCGTCATTTTGACGGACTGCACCCTCCCCGCCAACGACAATGGCAGCATGTCCCACCTCTTGAACTCCTCCTCCATCTGATCCACAAGCCTGGTGAAATTATGCTTGTGAAGAGTCCCCCAGTCCCTGGCCACCTGCACCCCCAGGTACCTAAAACTCTCCCCTGCCCTCCTAAGGGGGAGCCTACCAATTCCCTCCTCCTGGTCCCCAGGATGCACCACAAACACCTCATTCTTGCCTAGATTTATTTTATAGCCTGAAAAGGTCCCAAACTCAGCCAGCAGCTCCATCACCCCCGGCATCCTTCCCACCGGGTCCGCCACATACAGTAGCAGGTCATCGGCATACAACGACACCCTATGTTCCTCCCCACCCACACCAAACCCCTCCACCTCCCTGAATCCCTCAACGCCATCGCCAGCGGCTCGATTGCCAATGCAAACAACAAGGGGGACAGGGGGCAACCCTGCCTGGTCCCTCGGTAAAGCCGGAAGTACTCCGACCTCCTCCCATTCGTGGCCACACACGCCATCGGGGCCTCATATAGCAGCCTCACCCATCTAATAAACCCTTCACCAAATCCAAACCTCCCCAACACCTCCCATAAGTACCCCCACTCCACTCTATCGAAGGCCTTCTCCGCATCCAGCGCCACCACCATCTCAGCCACCCCCTCAATCGCCGGCATCATGATGACATTCAACAACCTCCGCACATTCATGTTCAGCTGCCTTCCCTTAACAAAACCTGTCTGTGTACAACCCCAGGCACACAGTCCTCTATCCTGGTGGCCAGGATCTTTGCCAGCACCTTGGCATCCACATTAAGGAGAGATATGGGCCTGTATGAACCACACTGCTGGGGGTCCTTGTCCCTCTTTAAGATTAAAGAAATCAGCGCCCGCGACATCGTCGGGGGTAAAGTCCCCCCTTCCCACGCCTCATTAAGTGTCCGCACCAGCAAGGGGACCACTAGGTCCACAAACTTTTTATAAAACTCCACCAGGAACCCATCCGGCCCCGGCGCCTTCCCTGACTGCATCTGCCCGATCCCCTTAACCAGCTCCTCCAGCTCAATCGGCGCCCCCAACCCCTCCACCTGCTCCTCCTGCACCTTCGCGAAAGATAGCCCGTCGAGAAAACTCTCCAATCCCCTCCTCTCCACCGTTGGCTCCGACCGGTACAGTTCCCCGTAAAAGTCCTTGAAGACCTCATTCACCTCTACCCCCTTCCGCACCACATTCCCACTCTTGTCTCTCACTCCAACAATTTCCCTAGCCGCATCCTGCTTGCGGAGCTGATGAGCCAGCATCCTACTCGCCTTTTCACCATGTTCATACACTGCCCTTTGTGCCTTCCTCCACTGTGCCTCTGCTTTTCTAGTGGTCAACAAATCAAATTTAGCCTGTAGGCTGCGCCTCTCCCCCAACAATCCCTCCTCTGGTGCCTCCGCATACCTCCTATCTACCTCCCGCATCTTCCCCACCAGTATATCCCTCTCACACCTCTCGCTCCTCTCCCTGTGTGCCCGGATGGATATCAGCTCCCCACGAATCACTGCCTTCAGGGCTTCCCAGACCATCCCCACTCGGACCTCCCCCGTATCATTCACCTTGAGGTACCCCTCAATACTTGCCCGGACCCTCCTGCACATCTCCTCCTCCGCCAACAACCCCACATCCAACCGCCACAACGGGCGCTGGTCCCGCACCTCCCGCAACCCCATCTCCAACACTATCCAATGCGGAGCGTGGTCGGAGATTGCAATGGCCGAATATTCGGCCTCCTCCACACTCGGAATCAGTCCCCTACTCACCACGAAGAAGTCTATCCGAGAATAAACCCTATGTACATGGGAGAAGAAAGAGTACTCCCGTGCCCTCGGCCTCACAAATCTCCATGGGTCCACCCCTCCCATCTGGTCCATAAACCCCCTCAGTACCTTGGCCGCCGCCGGCCTCCTACCCGTCCTTGAACTGGACCGATCCAGTGAAGGATCCAACACCGTATTGAAGTCTCCCCCCATAATCAGACCTCCCGCCTCTAGATCCGGGACACGTCCCAGCATACGCCTCATAAAGCCCGCATCATCCCAATTTGGGGCATACACACTAGCAAGTACCACCTTCTCTCCCTGTAGCCTGCCCCTTACCATAACAAACCTACCCCCCTTATACGCCACCACCTCAGATGCCTCAAACAACACATTTTTCCCCACCAGAATCGCGACTCCCCGGTTCTTCACATCCAACCCAGAGTGGAAAACCTGCCCCACCCACCCCTTCCTCAGACGGACCTGGTCCGCCACCTTCAGGTGGGTCTCCTGAAGCATTGCCACATCTGCCTTTAGCCCCCTCAGATGAGCAAGTACCCCAGACCGCTTCACCGGCCCATTCAGTCCTCTCGCATTCCAGGTGACCAACCGGATCAGAGGCGTCCCGCCCCCCTCCCCCGTCGACTAGCCATAGCCCGTCGACTGCCCGCCCCAGGCCAGCACCCCCCCGCTCGACCCAGTCCCCACAGCGACAACACCTCACCTCTGTCCCCCCCGGCCCATACCAGCTCCTTCCTGACCCTGCCAGCAGCAACCCAGTATTCCCCTTTCGCCCCCTCCCTCCCCCCCCAGGCTAGGAACCCTCCTAGCCGTGAACCGTCCTCCATTGTACTTCCGTGGGTCAGCTAACTTCTGCTGACCCCGGAAACTCCCGCCAAAAACCCGACCCCTCCCAAAGTGGGATCATCCCCAATCCTGTCACTCCTCAAGGCACCGCTCCAGCGCGGGGAGGAACCAGTTAAGGCCCTGCACCCCCCCCCCCCCCCCCCCCATCATCATCTCCACCCCCCAGCCCCGCAACGCGGGAAACCAGAGGAAAGCCCGCGCTTTCGCACTGCCCCACCACACCCTTCTGACGCAGCTCCCAAATACCAGCCCCACTCCATACCCCCAACCCTATACAGAATACAACAAACCCCCCCAACCCCCCCCCCCGCAAAATACAAAACCCAAACAATGCCCCCCAACAAAAAATAGAACAACACCCCAATAAATAACCATATCAAAATTACAAAAGTGCAGAAAAAAAACACAACAACAGCAGAAACCAGCAATAAAGTATTACAACTGACCCCGCAACCCCCAATCCCTAGTTCGAGTCCAGTTTCTCCGTCGCACGAAGGCCCACGCCTCCTCCGGGAAATCAAAATAATAATGCCGCTCCAAATAAGTTACCCACAAGCACGCAGGCTGCAACATTCCAAACTTTATTTTCTTCTTATAGAGCACCTCCTTCGTCCGATTAAACCCGGACCGCCGCTTAGTCACCTCCGCCCTCCAATCCTGGTAGATCCGTACTACCCCATTCTCCCAATTGCAGCTCTTCACTCTCTTGGCCCAGCGCAGCACACACTCCCGATCACTGAACCGGTGGAACCTCACCAGCACCGCACGCGGGGGTTCGTTCTCCTTGGGCCTCCTGACCAGTACTCCGTGGGCTCCCTCCAGCTCCAGGGGCAGATGGAAAAATCCTGCCCCCACTAGCGAGTTCAGCATCGTAGCCACGTAGGTTGTCAGATCCGACCCCTCCAGCCCCTCCGCAAGGCCCAAGATCCTCAGATTCTTCCGCCTCATGCGGTGATCAAGCTCCTCGAAGCGGTCTTGCCACTTCTTATGGAGTGCCTCGCACCCCTCCGCCTTACTCACGAGGACCATGGCCTCCTCCTCACGTTTAGCACAGGGCTAAATCGCTGGCTTTGAAAGCAGACCAGGCAGGCCAGCAGCACGGTTCGATTCCCGTAACAGCCTCCCCAAACAGGCGCCGGAATGTGGCGACTAGGGGCTTTTCACAGTAGCTTCATTGAAGCCTACTCGTGACAATAAGCGATTTTCATTTCGTTTTCATTTCAGCGGCCTGCGCCTGCAACGCCTGGATGGCAGCACCCTGGGTCATCTGAATCTCCAAAAGCTTTTTATTCGTTTCCTGCAGAGAGCTCAGTACCTCAGCCTTAAAATCTGCAAAACAGTGCAGGAGAGCAGCTTGCTGCTCCTGCACCCACAGCCTCCACTCCTCTGGTGCTCCGCCGGCCACCAGCTTGGAATAAAACATCTAGTTCTTGACTAGATAAAATGTTTTATTAGAAAATAAATGTGTGTTTCAGATAACTATGAGAAATCTATTACAAACTACTAATTATGATAAATTATCCTAGAGCTACTGTAAGTTTGACTATCCACTAACACGACTATCTCCTCAAGGTACAGTGCCACGTGGTAGATTTACACTGCCACCTGCTGGTTGGAGTGCATCACTATTACATGATTGCTTATGCATATAATCACAGGAGAGAGGGGCTGGAGCCAGGTTTGGGTAAATACGGAAAAGGTGGGGTTGGGTTGTGGGGATAGGTTTCTAAAAATTGTATAAATCTGTTTCTCCTTTTCGTACGTGATGATTTGAACATTTTCTGAATAAAAATATTTGAATAAAAATAAAGACCAGCAAACATATCCCAGTAAGGGAATTCCAGTGAGTAGGTCCAAAACAACTAAAGTCTCTGTCAATGAGGGGAAGCTAGAATTAAAAGCCAAACTGACATGGGTTGGGACTGTCATGTTCATTTGTTCTGCGTTCAATTATGTGAGCCTGCTAACTGATCTATGCTCACTGTGCTTGATTAGTTGAGCCTGGGTGTGGACTGTGAGCTAAAGTAAACTGACATCACAGAAGATACGAGAAGCTGAACTGCCGGCATGAGTGCAGACATTTTATAATTGCAGAGATATTTTAAAACTCTTGCAAATAGATCCGTTGCACACTTAGAAACCAGTTCCATTCCTGCATTGCTCCAAGATAGTTAAAGCATGGGATAGGATGCAGGCAGCAGCTTTTTAGATGAGTTGGAGTTTGTGTATGGTGGAGCTCAGCAGGCTCCTGAAGAGACACTGGAGAAGCTAAGTTAGGAGTCAATAAAGCATGGATAACTGTTTCATGCAGGTTTGGGTGAAACAAGAGCAAAAGGCAAGTGATGTTGCAGAGTGACAAGTAAATGGTGTTGGCAACGGATTAATTATGGGGTTTCAAACAGTTCAGGACTGAGCTGTGTGTTGTGGTTATATATAATTAAATTCTGCTTGAGGAGGTATGAAGGGGGTGCATACAGAGATATTGACAAGAGCCTTGCTCATGTAGAACCTCTGGGGTGGTTAATCATCACATATTGATGGGAGAACTGATGAGGCTGTGCACTTTGCTAAGAGGCAGTTGAGGCCTTTCAAGCACAAGACAATGGAGAAAAGGAAGAACTGTTTACAAAAGGACCATCAGGAAGATCAAAGCCAGAGTACCGCATATAAATATGGCAGGGAATTTGACACAAAGGGGAAATTAAGCATGTCCAGCGTGGGGAAAACAGTTCTCTAACTGCAAGAAGCTGAATCACTTTGCACGCAAGTGTTTAGCTGGAAAGAAGAATAGAAAGTGTCTATAGATGGTTGCTGGAAAAATATGGGACAATAATTCTGACAAAGCATTCACACTCTCGAATGACTGCAGAAGGACAGCATCAAGTTAATGTGGTGTCAGATAGACACCGGTGCTACATGTAATATCATGAGCTTCGCAGGCTTGTGTGAAATTGCTTGAGATGGTGACCCGTAAATAAAGCCATCATAGGCAAAGTCGAGGCTGTACGATAGAATGATGCTCGTCCCCCGAGGACAAACTAAGCTGAGAGTCCAATGCAATGGGAAGAAAGAAGATTTACAGTTCCAGGCAGTAGACACCAAGCTGAATCAAGTCAAAAGCTTGGACTGATAACCCTCAATATACCAGAATGGATTTGCTGTTCTTCACATGACACCAAGACATTGACTGCCGAATAGATCCCAACACATTATAAAAATACTTTCACAGGCTCTTGAACGACTTCCTGGTGAATATCGTCTTGAACTGGATGAGCGTTTGAGACCAACTCAACATTTTCCGAAGTGACTCCCAGTTGCTTTCAAGTCCATTCTGAAAGACAGGAAAGAAGGGTATGAAAAGGTGGAAGTAATCAAGAGAGTGACATCACTTATGGACTGCATTAGCAGCATGGCAATAGTTACAAAACTTTGAAATCAGTGTGTGTGTGCATAGATCCAAAGAACCTCGATAAAGATTTCAAGACATTTCGCTACCCCCTGTTAGAAATGTTGCTGCAATCTTCCAAGGCAAAGGTCTTTGCCTTCTTTGATCTGAAGGGTGGATACGGGTAAGTGAAGTTGGATGAAAGCAGCATTTAATAGACTATGATCAGGATGGTATTTGGGAGGCACAGATGGGTGCACATGCCATTTGGCATTTCCACTGCTCTGGAAGAGCATCAGGACAGACAGCATGAGATAGTCAAGGACTTTCCAGGAGTGGAAGTGATGGTGGATGATTGGCTAGCTAATGGATGTGGAGATACAATGGAAGAAGCCAACGCAGACCATGATCAGAATCAAGTGAGGCTGCTAGGGAGAACTCGCAAATGGCACTGAAGAGGAACAGGAAAAAAAACTTCAACTGACTGCCGAACAGCGAAAGGACTTCACCCTGATCTTGATAAAAGGAGAGAGCTTGTAGTGGCGATGTAGCAGCTGGCTGATGTGAAAACAGTTGGACAATTAGCAGCATTTGTGAACTGCCTAGCCAGGTTCTTGGCATATTTGTCATCAGAGTGTTATCATTTCTGCAAGCTCACCGCGAAGAATGATCAGTGGTATCACAGAATAAGAAGCAGCTTTCACTTGTGGCAGACAACTAGTGCTGAGGTTCTACGATGTCTGCAGTAAGGTGCCAGTGAAACAGGGCTTGGAGCAACACTCATGCAGCAAGGTCAACGGGCTGTGTTTGCATCCAGAACACACACTGAACTCGGTACAGATTGAGAAAGAGTGCCTGGCTATTGCCTTTGCTTGTGAGCATTTTAATGTATAACTGTTTGGTAGATTCAAAGTGATGGCAGGGTCTGAACACAAGCCACTTCAAAGCATCTTTCTCAAACCACTTCTATCTGCTCTAAAGCATCTACAAATTATGTAACTTCTTTTGCAGAGATATCATTTGGAAATGAAGTCCAAACGGGGAAGCAGATGTATCACTGACATGCTGTCAAAAGCCGTACTGCCTTTGAAGGATGTTGATGACGCTCATACAGAGTGTGAAATCTTCCAGATTCAATGAGCAGCAAGAACACAAACTGCTCTGGGATGAATCAACCCAACAGAGGCATTCAATCTGACAAACGTCCTGCTCAGATCAAGCAAATTACACAAGGAGATGCAACTCTCCAATTGCTGCAGGAAGTTGTGATGAGAGGACAGTCTGAAACCATCAAAGACACACTTTGTTATTATAAGTGAGTATTAGGCATTTGGGGGTCTTGTGGCACAGGGAGCATAGGAACCTCGAACTTAGGAGCATTCAGCCCTTCGAGCCTGCTCTTCCATTCAATAAGCTCATGGCTGATCTGGTTGTGTCTCAACTCCACTTTGCCATGACCCAAGACTCACTTGCCTTTCAAAGATCTGTCTAACTTTGCCTTGGATATTTTCAATGACTCAATCTTCATTTCTTCCTAGGGAAGAGAATTCCAGAGATTAACGACCCTTTGAGAGAAAGAAATTGTCCTCCTCTCCATCTTAAATGGTAGACTTCTTGGGCGGGATTCTCCGACCCTCCGCGCTGAAATCACGCTCGGCGCAGGAGCAGAGAATAACCCAAAATAGGTTCCTATGCCGGCACGCGATTCTCGGGGGACCGGAGAATCGCTGCCAGTCGAAGCGCGAGATCAACGCGGCGCCGGTCAGGGGAAGTTGAAAGCAGCCCCCGCGGTGATTCTCCATGCTCTACGGGCCGAGTGCCTGCCGAGTTACGCCGAGTTTAGCCGGCGTGGTTCACATGTGGTCCCATACATTCTCCCCATGTCTGCGTGGGTTTCCTCCAGATGCTCCGGAGGCTCTGCTTAATTACCCTTTAATGTGCAAAGATGTGCAGATTAGGTGGGGTTACTGGGATAGGGCAGGGGAGTGGGCTGAAGTACGGTTCTTTGAGAGGGTCAGTGTAGAATTGATGGGACGAATGGCCTCCTTCGGCACTGTAGGGATTCTGCGGATCAGCCGGTGCAGTGCTTTTTATGAACATCAAGCTAAACTTGCTAAATAGCAGCTCATGACATGACGCCCCAAAACAGATGAGGAATAAGTTTTTTGTTCATATGGGATGATTCTTGACAGGTTATGAATTGGACAACTTCAAACACAAATGATAGTGTCTGCAATATTTCGTTTTACGCAAAGGGGTTTGGGGAAATGCCTTTGTGCACTGTTGACCTTTGTGTTCTGTGGCTTGATGTAGTCATGTGACCTGTGAGATCATCTTGGGTACAACAATGATTTGAGGCAGAAACCAATTTTACCAACTGTTACGATCACAGTTGTTGTTATAGCTGTACAGGAAGATCCCAGAATTGATCCCTGGCTCAAAATACCGTAACTTTTTTTCATAAAACATGGAGGATCAGAATCACAGGACCGCTAATTAGTTTTAACAACATGGAAAAAAATCATTTATTAAACATGAAAAGTTGGATTATTATACAATACTCCTTTACTTCCTCCTTAGCTTACCAATTACAGACAGGTTTTAGGATCAACACAGATTACAAAGTATATCTTAATCTACAATGGTCTCATTAATGTTAAATCTCTTTTAAGCACACATGATGACTGTGAGCAAATGCACTCTCCACTCTAAACCCCAAGTGAATGTGGGTTTCTTCTCAGAATCCACCCAGATGATGATCACATGAGAATTTCCAAACTCCACTCCCAAAAGCAAACTTTAAAATCTTTTCACGTAATCATGTTTTCCCTTAGCAGTTTGCATTCTGACATCCAGTCCAAGTTTTACATATGACACTTTTAAACAAAACTTCCACTCCACTTTTAACGGCGAAAGCAGTCCAGGATTTCACACCAACCCGTTTAGGATTTCTTTGTCTTGACTGCTATGCAAAAACTGCTCACAATTGCTTGAACTCTCGATTCCCAAACTCTTAAAATAACATCAGATGTTTGTTTCACCCTTGAAGACTCTTGCCCACTTTAAATCTGGTTATTGCGATCATCTCTTTAACTCAGAACACTTCATTTACTCATCTTTGAACTCTTCTGAACAATACCTTTGTTTCTGTTCACTTACCTCCAGTTGTCTTAAACATTCTTTCTGTCCCAATTCCCCAGTTATCTAGACTGTAACTTGTACTTTAGGAAGCCTGTCTCTTCGCTACTCCCATCCTGTCCAGTCTTTCTTCTGGCAGAGTTGAGATATGTACACTCCATGAGGTCCTGTCTCCAACTGCCCACAAATTCAGCTGAAACTAAAACTTAAAAATGTCTCTGCCTTACAAGACCCCAGTTGCTATGCAACACATGATTATGCCTTTTATTTATTCTTTGAACTGGAGCCCTCTCTGTGCACAATAGAAACATAGTTGAAACTTAACCAACCCTCACACATACAAACACCTTTCGTCCAGCATGAATCTAACTATAGATTTTACCTTTCCAGACGCAGAAACATTAAATTAAACCCACTTACCTTATTTCTAAAGTTTACCAATACAAATATGAATCCCTTAAAACCATCTTTATTTTCCAAACAACTGTCATCGACTTCAAGTGGTAAAAACAAAATAAATATTTACACTTTGTACACAGAGGGAGCACACGGCTCTCAGAGTCAATGTTGTGAGCAGTCAGCACAGACCTTACTTCACTTGCCCTTGCTTTACACGCGTATCGCTTCAGTCACACAGGTAGACAAAAAGCTTCGCGGATGGAAATCAGCGGAATTTGGCAATTCTGCGCGTGGGCAAGAATCAACATAATGTCTCGTGTGCTGCACTCAGACCTCAGGCCTTTGGGGCCTCACGGTAGCATGGTGGTTAGCATCAATGCTTCACAGCTCCAGGGTCCCAGGTTCGATTCCCGGCTGGGTCACTGTCTGTGTGGAGTCTGCACGTCCTCCCCGTGTGTGCGTGGGTTTCCTCCGGGTGCTCCGGTTTCCTCCCACAGTCCAAAGATGTGCAGGTTAGGTGGATTGGCCATGCTAAATTGCCCGTAGTGTAAGGTTAATGGGGGGATTGTTGGGATACGGGTTACGTGGGGTTAAGTAGGGTGATCATTGCTCGGCACAACATCGAGGGCTGAAGGGCCTGTTCTGTGCTGTACTGTTCTATCTATCTATCTTAATGGGCCGCATGAGACCCATGGACCTCAGGTTGCCCACCACTGGCCTAGGACACCGCCCTGAGGAACTCCTACAGAGATGTTCTCAGGTGGAGATGATTGGCTTCCAACAGTCACAACCATCTTCCTTTGCACTCGGTTTGACCCCAGTGGGTGCCTAACAGCTTTAGAAAGTAAGGATTTAGCTTAGGGTCTACTAAGCTAAAGCTGTCCGCATTCAGAGGCTATTAAAATATATTCTTCACCTGGAGTGTGCTTCTGAGTAATGGGGGACAATAATGGTGGAATCATTTCGGAGACTTGGATCTTGTGATTCGACGACTGTTATGTTTTTTTAATAAATGACAAAAGGCTGAATGGCCTTCACCGTCCACATTTCCTTGGCAGGCTGTGTGAAACTGCTGATAAAACAGACGTGATAAGCACCAAGCTGAACTTCAAACATGGTAATAAAGGACACAGAGATTCGGCTTCCATGCAAAAGTCTGAACTGAATTGAAAAATCAATTAACTGTACCCTGATAGAACAGGCCGTGCTCTGAACCCTCTTCCATGTTCCTTATCCCCCATTTATTGGGTAAAAGGGTGGACGTTCCGAAACCTCTCTCGCTTGTATATGTGTAAAAATAAACCAACCCTTTTATTTTATCTTATCTCAAGTTCCCAGTGCAAATTATTAATCGAGGATTGGAACATTTCCAAATGGAAGGTTGAGGAAAATACGCCACCATTTTCAAAGAGGACATCAGAACAAAAAGCACCTTTCTGTTTACGGGCAGTACGGGTAGAGAGCGGGAAAGTCAGGACAACTCAATCTGACCCTACTCCTGCCCGTCACACCGAGATGGCACAGGTCAATTAAAACTGATGGAGGCATGCTCCCCAGAATGAGCCCCCAGCAGTGGGTTTTTTCACATTCTCCACTTTAATCCAGTTACAGCTAATCTTGACCCTGTGTGTGTTGTGTCTGCGTGTGCCATGACAGGCTGAGATATCACAGCTTCCTCTGAAAGGCGAGATTTAACATGAAAGGGGCTTGCACTGGGAAATTTCCAGAATACATCATAAACAATCCCCAAATAATTCTTAATCAAAAAAGTGAAATGAATTACAGTGATCTTCATCTGGCCCCGCCTCTCGTCAATCTCTCGAGCTTCGGCCCTTTGGTAACCCGTCTGCCAAAACGTACATTCACCCATTTGGAATTTTTATTAAAGTGAGAAATGAGACTGGAGCTACTATCAGAGTGCACATCTAATAGCAACAGACCCGATTTGAGTCTTAAAGTGAAGCCCATTAAAAAGGCTTGCAGACCACTTAAATTGGAGAATTGCTCTGGATCGCCTGACAGCCTTGTTTGCACAGGTTTCCTCTATAATGTTAACCCCTGCAGTCTAAAGCAGCTGCAACTTACCAAATCACCATGGCTGACTTTGTCTTCAAATAGCAGATGAATAGCTCATGGATAACTTTAATTGAAAAGTGCACACGCATTTGAAGTGTTCACAATGCGACAGCCAAATGTCTACTGCAATCCCAAGTTCCAGGAACTGCAGTTTTAACAACATGCCGGGTGCAATCTAACCGAATTGCAACAGAGTCCCGTGTCGAGTGCATTTAGTCAGGTGCTTCCCAGCGCTAGCAGCACGGAGAAAGACCACGCTCTCTAACGAGACTTTGTTGCAATCTGGGGCCTCAGTGGGGAACGCCCCACCAAGGTCCCACTCAGTCCCGTTTACTGCACTGAGGAGCTCGGCTCGCTGGAACACCTCAGTGCAGGAGGAGAACGGGACGCCATTTTTTTTTTTTTTTTAATATTTTTATTCTCCTCCTTTTTCACATTTTCTCACAAATTTACACCCACCAGCAATAAACAATAATCAGCAACAAATATGTCAATCCCCATAACAATAACAATGATCCCATCCTCCCACCAACCTCCAAACATCAGCCCGCATGTTTACATAAACAAATGACAAAAAGGAATCAGGGATTACCCATAGTCACCCTTATACACACAGCCCCCACCCCCCTCCCAACCCTCCCACCCATCCCCCCAACTAATGTTTCATGTTATCCAGTTCTTGAAAGTGCATAATGAATAATGCCCATGAATTGTAGAACCCCTCAGAGCTTCCCCTCAGTTCAAACTTAACCTTCTCAAGGGTCAAGTATTCCAACAGGTCCCCCCGCCACGCCAGGGCACAAGGTGGAGAGGCCGCTCTCCATCCCAGCAGGATCTACCTTTGGGCGATCAACGAGGCAAAGGCTACGATATCTGCCTCTGCACCCGTTTCCAACCCTGGCTGGTCCGACACCCCAAATATGGCCTCCCGGGGACATACATAGAACATAGAACAGTACAGCACAGAACAGGCCCTTCGGCCCTCGATGTTGTGCCGAGCAATGATCACCCTACTCAAACCCACGTATCCACCCTATACCCGTAACTCAACAACCCCCCCCCCCCCCACCTTACTTTTAAGGACACTACGGGCAATTTAGCATGGCCAATCCACCTAACCCGCACATCTTTGGACTGTGGGAGGAAACCGGAGCACCCGGAGGAAACCCACGCACACACGGGGAGGACGTGCAGACTCCACACAGTGACCCAGCCGGGAACCGAACCTGGGACCCTGGAGCTGTGAAGCATTTATGCTAACCACCATGCTACCAACTGGGTTCAGTTTCACGTGCACCACCTTGGAAATTACCCTAAAAATATCCTTCCAGTAATCCTCTAGCTTTGGACAGGACCAAAACATATGAACGTGATTAGTGCCCCCCCCCCCCCCCCCCCCACAACGCTCACACACATCTTCTACTCCTTCAAAGAGTGGGCTCATCCTCTCCCTCGTGAGGTGTGCCCTGTATACCACCTTCAGCTATATCAGCCCCAACCTCGCACATGAAGTGGAGGCATTTACTCTCCAGAGCACCTCACACCAGACCCTCTCCTCTATAACCCCTCCCAACTCTTCCTCCCACTTTGCTTTGATCCTTTCCAGTGGTGCCTTATCCTCTTCCAAAAAAGCTCCGTTCACCGCTGACACTACCCCCTTCTCCAGTCCCCCTGTCGCCAGCACCTCCTCCAGCAATGCGGAGGCCGGTTCCTCCGGGAAGCTCTGTAACTCCTTCCTGGCAAAATCTCGAACCTGCATGTATCTAAACATTTCTCCCTGCTCCAGCCCATACTTCGCTTCCAGCTCCCTCAATCCTGCAAACCGACCCCTAAGAAACAAATCTTTTAGCGTCTCAATCCCCTTCTCCTCCCATTTCTGAAAACTTCCATGCCACTTCCCTGGCTCAAATCTGTGGTTCCCCCAATCGGCATTACCCTTGACCCTGCCCCCAACCCAAAGTGTTGGCGAAACTGCCTCCAGATTTTCAATGAAGCTATTATTACCGGACTCCCTGAGTATTTCCCCGGAGCTATCGGGAGCGGCGCTGTTGCTAGTGCTTTCAGTCCCGACCCCCTGCACAAACACTCCTCCATCCTGACCCACTGGGAATCAACACCTCTGACCCACCTCTGCACCTTCTCCAAATTCGCCGCCCAGTAGCAGTACATCAGGTTCGGGAGACCCAAACCCCCTGCCTGCCTCCCCCTCTGTAGCAGCACCTTCCTCACTCTGGCCATCTTCCCTCCCCATATGAACGAGGTAATCCTTCCCTCAATCTCCCTGGAAAAAGCCTTTGGCAGGAAAATCGGTAGGCATTGAAAAATAAACAGAAATTGCGGCAACACATTCATTTTAACCGCCTGTACCCGGCCGCCAGTGACAGAGGGAGATCATCCCACCTTGCCAGGTCAGCTTTCACTCTCCCCACCAAACTAGTGATGTTGTATCTGCGAGGCCTTCCCCACTCCCGGGCAATCTGCACCCCCAGATGCAGGTGAGTCAATGCCCTCCGGAATGGCAGCCCCCCCCCCCCCCCCCCCCCCCCACCCCCGACCGAGACACCATAAAATACTCACTCTGGTCCAGGTTCAGCTTGTACCCCGAGAAAGACCCAAATACTCGCAGTAGCTCCAATATTCCCCCTATCGACACACTCAGCTTCGACACATACAGCAGCAAGTCATCGTCATACAAGGACACCCTATTCTCTATCCACACCCCACCCGCACTATTCCTTTCCATTCCCCCGAACTTCTTAATGAGATGGCCAACGGCTCAATCGCGAGTGCAAACAGCAGGGGGGGACATAGGACATCCCTGCCCAGTCCCACGGTGGAGAGAAAAGTATCTCGAGCTGATATTGTTCGTGCGGACACTCGCCTTTGGCTCCTTATACAATAGCTGTACTCAGTTCACAAATCTTGTTCCAATCCCAAACTGCTCCAGCACTGCCATCAGGTACCCCCATTCTACCCGATCAAATGCCTTCTCGGCATCCAATGCCGCAACCACCTCCATTCCCTTCCCCTCTGCCGGTGCCATAACGCGTTCAAAACCCTCCTAATGTTCGAAAAGAGCTGCCTCCCTCTCACGAACCCCGTCTGATCCTCACCTATCACCTTCGGGAGGCACTCCTCCAGCCTACCCGCCAGTACCTTCGCCAATACTTTTGCGTCCACATTCAGAAGTGATATGGGCCTATACGACCCACATTCCGTCGGATCCTTATCTTTATTTAGCAACAGGGAAATCGATGCCTGCCCCAAGGTTTGTGGCAACACCCCCTTCCCTATCGCCTCTTCAAACATCCCCACCATCAGGGTGCCAGCTTATCCTTGAATTTTTAATAATATTCCACCGGAAACCCATCCGGCCCAGCCACCTTCCCCGACTGCATCCTCCAAATCGCATCCTTTATCTCCTGCTCCACTATCGCTCCTTCTAATGCAGCCCTGTTCCCCTCCCCTAGCCTCGGGGTCAGTATACCTTATGGACTGCTGACAAAAAAGAGTGCTTCTGTTCCCTTGGGTGCAGGAACCTCCAAGGTTCTTACCACCCCTCCCATTTCCACCATTAGCCCAGCCAACGCCTTCGCCCCCCCTGATGGGACCAGCGAGTGTGGCTGTGATCTGTCCAACCTTGGCTCCTGCACCAAGTTCTAGCCCCCCCCCCCCCCCAATCAGCTCGTGTGTGTCCAAGTCGGGGTTGGCCCCAAACACCTTTGTTTCGAATCCCACATCGTCCTAATTGGAACCGTTTACACGTCCCAGCACCACTAATCTCCCCTCCAGCGCCCCTGTCACAATCACATATCTACCCACCTGATCTGCCACTACCTTCTCCATCTGGAAGCGTACCCTTTTGCTGACCAACACCGCTACCCCTCGAGCCCTTCCATCAAATCCAGAGTGAAACACTTGGCTAACCCAACCCTTTTTAAGTCTCACCTGGTCCTTCACCCTCAAGTGGGTCTCCTGCAGCATTGCAATATCGGCTTTCAAACTTTTAAGATGCGCAAGCACCCTTGACCTCTTGACCGGACCTTCTAGCCCTCTCACGTTCCACGTGACTATCCTTACTAGGGGTCTCTCACCCCCACCCCCCACCTTTCTTATCCACCATCATCATACCACCGGGCCCTGCCCCATAAGCCTGACCCGCCCCGTCCATTGTTTTTTTTTTATAAATGTTTTTATTCAGTTTTCGTATTTTATATTGAACAAATTACAAATTGTTAGGAGAGAGAAAAAAAAACAAACAAAAACAAACACGCAAAAATTAACATACATATTTACAGGTAAGCATCTTCGTAGTAGTAACTGCGCCCCCCCCCCCCCCCCCCCCCTCCCCCCCTCAACATGTTTATTTAGCTTGGTTTTGGGCCTTAGCTAGCCATCGAACCCCCGTAACGAACCTGTAGCCCCCCCCCCCCTCCCGCTACCTTCCCCCGACTATTCTTCCTCTTGTACATTGGCCACAAATAGGTCCCGGAACAGTTGCATGAATGGCTCCCACGTTCTGTGGAAGCCGTCGTCCGACCCTCGGATGGCAAATTTGATTTTCTCCATTTGGAGAGATTCCGAGAGGTCGGACAGCCAGTCCGCAGCTCTGGGCGGTGCTGCTGACCGCCAGCCAAACAGGATTCTACGGCGGGCGATCAGGGAGGCAAAGGCAAGGGCATCCGCCCTCCTCCCCAGGAATAGATCTGGCTGTTCTGAAACCCCGAAGACCGCCACTATCGGGCATGGCTCCACCCTCACTCCCACCACTTTGGACATTACCTCGAAGAAGGCTGTCCAGTACTCCACAAGTCTGGGGCAGGACCAGAACATGTGGGCGTGGTTGGCCGGGCCTCTTTGGCACCGTTCACATCTGTCTTCCACCTCCGGGAAGAACCTACTCATACGGGTTCTTGTTAAGTGGGCTCTATGTACCACTTTTAGTTGCGTCAGGCTGAGCCTTGCGCACGTGGAGGTGGAGTTGACCCTATGCAGTGCTTCGCTCCAGAGTCCCCACCCGATCTCCATCCCCAGGTCGTCCTCCCATTTCCTCCTTGTTGCGTCCAGTACGGTGTCGTCCCTATCTACCAGTCGGTCATACATGTCACTACAGTTCCCTTTCTCTAGGATACTTGCGTCCAGTAGGTCTTCCAGTAGTGTCTGTCGTGGCGGTTGTGGGTACGTCCTTGTCTCCTTTCGTAGGAAGTTTTTGAGCTGCAGGTACCGTAGCTCGTTCCCCCCAGCTAGCTGAAATTTCTCTGTCAGTTCGTCCAGTGTTGCGATCCTGTCGTCCGTGTATAGGTCCCTGACTGTCAGTGTCCCCCCGTCCTGCCTCCACCTTTTGAAGGTGGCGTCGGTCAGTGCTGGTTTGAACCTATGGTTGTTGCAGATGGGAGCCCTGTTCGACATTTTGGTCAGGCCAAGTTGCTGCCGCAGTTGGTTCCAGGATTGGAGGGTGGCTGTCACCACTGGGCTGCTGGAGTGTTTTTTGGGTGGGGATGGGAGTGCTGCCGTGGCGAGGGCCCGGAGGGAGGTTCCCATGCAGGAGGCCTCCTCCGCACGCACCCACTCAGCTTCTGGCTCCTGGATCCATCCCCTTACTCGCTCGGCTGTTGCTGCCCAGTGGTAGAATTGTAGATTCGGGAGGGCTAACCCTCCCCTGGTTTTTGTTTTTTGTAAGACCTTCTTTGGGATCCTAGCATTTTTACCCCCCCATACGAACGCCATGATGAGTTTGTCCAGCGCTTTGAAAAAGGCCTTGGGGATGTAGATCGGAATGGATCTAAACAGGAAGAGGAACCTGGGCAGTACGTTCATTTTGATCGTCTGAACTCTCCCCGCGAGGGAGAGCGGGAGTGTGTTCCATCTTTGCAGGTCCTTTTTAACTTCCTCCGTCAGGCTGGTGAGGTTCCATTTGTGGATCCCTTTCCAGTCATGGGCTATTTGGATCCCCAGGTAGCGGAATTTATGTTGGGCTTGTTTGAACGGCAGCCCCTTTAGTGCTGCCCCCCCCCCCCCCCCCCCCCCCCCCCTTGCGGGTGTAATGGGAAGATCTCACTTTTGCTCATGTTGAGTTTGTAGCCCGAGAAGGCTCCAAACTCTTTCAGGAGCGCGATGATTCCGTCCATGCTGCTTTGTGGGTCCGAGATATAGAGGAGCAGATCATCCGCATAGAGTGAGACTCTGTGCTCTCTACCTCCCCTTCGGATCCCCCTCCAATTTTTTGCTGCCCTGAGCGCGATTGCTAGCGGTTCGATTGCTAGTGCGAACAGCAGCGGGGACAGTGGGCATCCTTGTCTGGTGCCCCTGTGCAGCTGGAAGTATTGGGAGTTGGTATTGTTGGTCTGTACACTCGCCATCCCCGTCCATTGTTAACATCGAACCCCTTCCCCCTCTCCCAAGAACCCTTGAAAATTTACCCTTGAAAAAACATCCCCCAACATCCATCCCTCCCTCCCCCCTCGCTCGCCTCATGGGCCCATTGAAGCCTGCTATCCAGGCTCCCACGTCCGCAGCCCTCCTCTCACCCCACCTCCGTTCACTAGCTGACTTTAGTTAGCTAGCGCGGGTGGCTCCCCCCACCAATATATATTATCCCCTTCCACCCAGTCCCAGAGAAAGAAAAAACAAAACCAACAAACCAACCCACACGATTCACTAACATAACATTTAACCGTTGCAGCACAGAACTCCAATCAACCCAATCATTAACTTGAACTCTGTAACAATGCAAAGAGAAGTAAATTACAATACACATCAGTAAAACGAAAGTTGTAGCATTTATACATTTTCCAGCTGCTCAAACACAGACCACAGTCTCTCTTCCAGTCCCACTCGTCACGTCTGTCCCAAGCCTTCTGCCCTCACGAACGCGTCAGTCGCCCCCGCTGTCTCAAAATAAAAGTCTTTGGCATTATACGTTACGCTCAACTTCGCCAGGTACACCATACCAAATCCCACCCCTTTTTTGTACAATGTCGCCTTCACTCGGCCGAACGCCGCTCGTCTTTTTGCCAACTCCACCATCAAGTCCTGGTAGATCCGAGCCGCAGTACCATCCCACTGCACCTCGCGCTTCTGCTTCGCCCAGCTTAACACCTTCTCCTTCATGCAGTACTTATGGAAGCAGATAATTACTGCTCTTGGCGGCTCGTTCACTTTGGGCTTCCACCTTAATGACCGATGAGCTCGGTCTAGTTCGTACTGGGAGGGGTTCTCACCCTCCCCCATCAGCTCCGCCAACTTCTTAGCAAAGTATTCTGTTGGCCTTGGGCCCTCTGTCCCTTTGGGCAAGCCCACAATTCTCAGATTGTGCCATCTCGAGCGGTTCTCCAAGTCTTCGAGCTTTGCTCGGACTCCTCTGTTGACCTCCACCACCCTCTGCAGCTCGTCCCCCATCGAGGTGACCTGGTCGCTGTGCCGTGACACAGCCTCCTCCACCTCCTTCATCTTCTCGCCCTGTGTTCCCACCTCGGCCGATATCATTGCCACAGCCACCCTCACCGGGGCGATTGTCTCCTCCACAATGACTTCAATGCAACCACCGTCTCCTTCCTCAAGGCTTCCATGTGCCTCGCGAACTGCTTTTCCAGCTCCATCGCCATCACCTCTGTCATCTTCTCCACCATAAGTAGTGCGGCCCCACCATGCGGTTCGGCTTCCGCCATCCTGTCAGCACTTTTGCTCGTCCTCTCATTCAGCGGCGAACCCGCATTTCCTCCTTTGTTCAACGCTGCTCTTCGCATCCTTTAGTGGCTTATTGGTTTTCCTTTCTTTCCTTCCCCCTTCCCCCTCCTGTCCTTCATCAATCTGAATTTTCTTAAACAATTTTTCTTCCTTCACACAAAAAAAGGGAAAAAGGGGAGAAAAAAAAACTTCACCAAACTTCCTTAAACCTTCTTTCTCTTCTCCTTTACATTCCCCCAGAGCTCCCCTGGGACCGGACATCAGCCTTCTTACTTCATCCTAGGTGGGAGCCATCCGATGTGGGACATCCCACCTACATCGTGCCCTGGCCTCGGGCCTGCTGCCTCGGCCTCCTTTTAGCTCCGCACCCGCTCCTCTGACCTCCGCGCCGCGCTGGACCCAGTGTCTCAGCCCCCGCCGCCCGACACCCGCACGGGATTCTTCGCCGGATTTTAAACTGGCCCCGCTAGCTGCCCGTGACAGCCCCAAAGGCCGGCGATAGTCAGGGGGTAAGTGATGACTCGGGGAAATCCCCAAAAGCGCCGCAAATCGTTGCCACCAGTGGGAGCTCTTCCTAATGCGGCCGCCCTGCTCGCATACGCCACCGGAAGCCAGGACGTCATTTTTAAAGGTTTTCTGATCTCTCAACCCTCCTCCGATGTGATCTAACAATTCAAGACTGGGTATCCATGAGGCTCTGTGGGCCAACAGCAGTAGCATAATTGTACTCAACTTTGGACCCCTCCAAAGCCCCAACTCACCTATAAGAGGGTCCTTGGGGCCCCCTTCACCTCAGCTCACATGGGCGGGGCACCCTGGGCCTGATTCCTTGCTCAGGGAAAATCACAGCCTGGCATGTGTCAGTGCCACTGCCAGCTGGCAGTGCCACCTGGGTACCTCAGCAGTGCCAAATTGGCACACGGGTGGTATGGTCAGGGTGCCAGGTGGGAAGTGCCAAGGTGCCAAGTTGACACCAGCAGTGCCAGGGTGCCACCCTGCTCAGAGTAAAAACACCTTGGGGCCTCCGATCCCAGGAGACCTTTCCATCTGGTTCTCATTGAACACCACTTGAAGGAAGCACTAAGGGTGGCAAGGGCGGAGAATGTATTCTGGGTGGGGCACTTCAATGTCCAGCACAAAGGGTGGCTCGGTAGTACTATTGCTGACTGAGCTGGCCAAAGGGCAGAGCTGCCAGTCTGGGACAGCGGTAGGTGCTGTGGGAACCAACTCGACGGAAAAACATACCTGACCTCATTCTCACCAACCTGCCTGCTGCAGATGCATCTGTCCATGACAGGATCAGTAGGAGTGAGCATCGCACAATCTTTGTGGAGACAAAGCCCCATCTTCGCATTGAGGCTGCCCTCCACCATGTTGTGTGGCACTACCACCGTTTTAAATGGTATAGATTTTGAACAGATCTAACAACTCAAGAGGTATCCATGAGGCTCTGTGGGCCAGCAGCAGTAGCATAATTGTACTCAACCATAATCTGTGACCTTGTGGCCCAACATATCCCCCACTTTACCATTACCACCAAGCTAGGGGATGACCCTGGTTCAATGAAGAGTGCAGGAGAGCATGCCAGGAGCAACATCAGGCATACCGAGAAATGAGGTGTCTACCTGGTGAAGCTGCAACAAACGGTTTACGTGTGTGCCAAACAGCATTATCAGCAAGTAATAGACAGAACTAAGCGATCCCATTACCATGCCCCGAGGCCTTTGATGCCCCTGGTGTGCATCCTCTGGGGCCGAAGGGCCGTGGCGCACTCTCTGGCAGCACTTGCACAGCTGGGCCGCCCTGTTCCAGGTGCTGACTGTGAGATACAGTGCTGTCAGAGGGGTGGAACTCGGGGAGCTGGTGGGCACTGTCGTCAGTCCATAGAATGGGTCTGGGTAATCACCAAGGGCCCGTCCTCCAGGTTGGTACCCATAGGGCCCTGGGGTTCACCCAAAGATGACAAGGCAGCTGGATTGAGCCCTGCCAGCCCTGGTGGCTCCCCAATGTCTGCAGCATGGTGTTGACGCCCTCGGTTCTGCTCCTCAGCGACTGGGACACGTCCCCCAGTGACTGGCCCACGCTCTGCAGCGCCTCAGCAATGCCCACCTGTGACTGGGACAAGCTTCGCAGCGCCTTGGCCCTTCCCATCGGAGAGCGGGCCATGTCCCGCAGAACCTCATCAAGGTCAGCCTGGTACTGGGTTACATTCCCCAGCGAGTCAGACATTCTGCCGAGACCTTCAGCCATGGCCGTCACTTCCTGAGCCACGCCTTGGACTCCACATGCCGCCGATGTCGTGCACCAGGCTGTCCACTGCGGTCACCACCGTAGCAGTGTTGGCCTCAGTGCCATACATTGCCAGCACTATCTCCTGTGCCCGTTGCCTCTGGGATCCTCCAATCGGCTATGGACCTGCTGGAGTGTCGCTGACATCGCCCTCTGAATGTGCCGAACGCACCCTAAAGTCTGCATCAGCTCCAGGAAACTGTTCCAGAGGCTCAACATTTGCCAGGGATCCAGCTGTGTCCTGGGATCCAGCAGACCTCCGACTGTTGTCTCATCTGGGGGTTCCTGCCTCCACCTGATGTGCATCTGCAACTGTGAGGTGCTCACCAGAATGTGCCGCAGAAGCCTGAACACTAACATAGCCCAAGGTGTGTATCTCTGAGCTGGTAGAGGGTGGGGATGACAGCTGCGACGAATCTATGATGTCACCCTCGGACCTCTCCTCCGAGGTGTTCTCATGGGAGGCAGGGGGTGGACCACCCCGGATGGGCCGGCACCGTCGGCTGGAGGTCCTGCAGGAGAATGAGCATGTGATCATTGGGAGGGATGGGTCAGTCTGCATGGCGTTAACAACTCACGTTTGACTGGGTGGGGCCCAGTAGATCCTCACCTCTTGTGACGTTTGCTGACTTCCACATTAGTGAGCTCTCTGTCCTCAACCAACCCTGTTACAAACAGGGCCCGTTTCTCGAATGCGGTGAAGGTTCTGATATCCGGCATGCCACCGGCATCTGGGTCCTCTCTCGACGATTGCGGGACACCTTCTCCTGAGGGGACATGGAGAGGGCATCGTTAGCCGCATGGGTGGTTCACTGGGGGTGGGGAGGAAGGGTTGGGAAGGGTGGATTCACATGGGGGTGGGAAGGTTCCGAGGGGATGTGCTGTGCCAACTCTCACATGCGGCCTGGTGTAGGTCATTGACCTTCTTACGGCACTGGGTTCTGGCCCTCCTCATCAAGCTGCTCGAACTGATGGCCGCTGCCACTTCAACCCAGCTGGCACTGATTACCCCGTGGCTCACTCTCTGGGACCCTCTGGGAAACATGACATTTCTCCTGACCTCGACTACCTCTCAAAGCCTCCCCAGGTCTGTGTCTCCACATCTTGGGGCCGGTCATCTTGGCGCCATGGTTGCCAGCTGAGTGTGGTTAGCTGTACAAGAGCTGATTAAGTGCTGCTCCACCTTGCTAGCGGGAGGCGGGCAAGCGAGGTCCCAGCAAATCGGCTGGCGAGCCTTCATTTGCGGCATGAAGCCCATGGGGCTCCACGAGTGGACCAATTAGCGTAAGATTGCGGTGCCGGTCTCCCGGGCCGGGCACCGGGAAGCTCACGGCAGTTCCCGCTCACTACCACACTTAGATCTTTCCGGTGAATTTCACCCAAAATCTAATTTCACCTCTGTTGCGACTCCGGGTCAAGTGTGGCTGGATCTGACCGCGTACTAACCCAGGGTTTCGGGACAATACTTTTCTGTAGTAATGATTCATACTCACAGTAACTCCGCGAAGGAAAGATGCAAACAAGGTATCATTGAAAAAGGGTAAACATCTCAAAAGGTGATGGGAAAAGTCACTGAAATTAAAGCCATTATTAGGAATTGTAAAGCAAAACTGATTTCAATTGGGAAATTAGACAACAAAGAAACAATATCCTCTGGTCACCATGGAATAATTCTGGCAATAATTTCCAATGATAAAACACATTCCACCTTCAGCCCGCAAATTCTTCCCACAAGTTGATAAATTGTGCGTGAAACACATTGGACCTTGGTAAGCACTAAACATTAAACAGCGAATCACAGGGTCTGCACTTTGAAGTTAATTTAAAATAACCAGAGGCCTGTTCATCTCAATTCCAGACTTTGAGGAAGCTCTGATCACCAAACAGTATCCACCAACGGAACAAGTAAATTCATGGGCTGGATTCTCTGTTTCAGGGACTATGTCCCCACGCCATTGTGAAACCGTGGTCTTTTATGCCAGAAACACCAGCCGTGCGCACGACCCGGGCCGCCCACACGATAAAAGCCCAGTCTCGAATGAGGGCAGCCCCTGCCCTCCGATCGGCCCGCCCCCGACTGTGGGGGCCGCGGACTGAGTCCACAGCCACCTCGCGAGTATCCCAAACCGGCAGGACCACATTAGAAATACGCCGTCGGGAATTCTGCCGGTCGGGGGCGGAGAATACCGCGGCGGGCCTGGAGCAATGGCCTCAGGTGGTGGATGCGGAGTACCCCGCTTTTTGCGGAGCAGAGAATTGCGGATCTGGCGGCGGTCCCAATTTCATGCGTGAGACTGGATTCTCCGCTCCATCGCCAGAAGCAATTTTGGTGTTGGGTTGCGCCGAATCCAGTCCCATATATCTGACATATCTCTGTATTCTACTGCAAATGTGCCCCCTTTCCCGAAAGACAGAAATTGGTCATATACCTTTCTGGCAACGCATCCTTTCATTCTGAAACTATCACACTATCTCAATAAGCAGCTGCTTTTTGAGATTAAACAGAAGCTGGAAAGTGTGGGCACATCCCAACAGGTCAGTTAAAATATTTATTTTCTTGCACTTAGGAAACAATGTGCTTTGAAGTGTCGCTCCGCAGGCAGCTGCTCCATCAAGGTGATTTTCCTGAGCAGGTGTGCGTCAACGCGACTGGACGGTCTGTCAACAAAGACTAGTCATCAGTAACGTTATTTCAAGATGCCAAGCAGGAATTGTGCCTGTTATATTGACAAAACGCAGAAGGTGCAAGGACTAATTTTCAGGCAATGAGCTCGAAACTCTGTGGCCCTGGTGGAAACATAGGGTGGGATTTTCCATTTTTGAGACTCTGCCGACACCTTTGCCGCTGGTCAGAATGGCGCACTCCCGCGTCAGAACCTCTGCTTTGAACCTCATTAATTATGCACAGACACATTCCCCTCAACATCACTGTGTTGATCTACCACTGTATATATATGTGTGTGCTTGAATTAGGGGATGTACGACAGTACCTGTATTACAGGTTTTCCGGTAAGCCCCTGCCGGCTAGCTCCGCCCACAGGGAGCAGTATAAATATTCATAAGTTTCCCTGAGATGCTATTCTGCAGCTGCAGCCGAAGGAATAGCATCTCACTGTAATAACGCCTCTCTTGTACCGATTCGAGTCTTTGTGTGCAATTGTTAGCGCCACGATTTATTAGAGTGAGATTTTCCAACATCATGGACATCAGAATTAAGCCCGATCGCCTGCAGCTGGATCCGCAGTTGCCGCACGCCAGGAAAGACTTTAACCACTGGCTGGCTGTTTTCGAGGCCTACATCACCTCAGCGGACACTACACCATCGGAGGGTCAGAAGGTACAACTCCTATACTCAAGGTTGAGCTCCAGAGTGTTCCCTGATTCAGGACGCGCCTAACTACGCCCGGGCCATGGAACTTCTCAAAGAGAATTATGCCCAGTCGACGAACACTCTGTTTGCGAGACATGTACTCTCCACTCGCATTCAGCAACCAGGTGAGTCGATTCAGGACTTCTGGCGGGCCCTTATCCCTCTAGTACGGGACTGCGACTGCCAGGCCGTCTCGGCCATGTAACATTCGAATCTCCTCAGGCGGGATGCCTTCGTGACGGGTATTGCATCGGACCCCATCCGGCAATGACTGCTGGAAGGGGCCGCTCTCGACCTTGCGGCAACAAAGACTTTAGCGCTCTCAATGACGGCCGCTTCCCGTCTCAATGACGGCCGCTTCCCGTAATGTGCAATCCTACCCCGCCAGCCACGCGGCCCACCCATCCTACCCCTCATGGACCCCACAACTGACCCCCCGACTGGGGCCGCTCCCGCGCACCCTGGGGGTCCCCGCTGCTTCTTCTGCGGTCAGCAGAAGCACCCCCGCCAGCGCTGCCCGGCCCGCACTGCGACCTGCAAATCCTGTGGCAAGAAAGGCCACTTTGCAGCGGTGTCCGGCCCGCGCAGTTGCCGCTATCGCGCCCGAACTCTCCCCCTCGCCTCAGCCGATCGCGCAATGGGCCCTGCCGTCTGCTGCTCCCGTGGCCACGTGCGATCAGTGGCCGCCACCATCTTCCTTCCCCGACTCCACGTGCGATCAGTGGGCGCCGCCATCCTCCTTCCCCAACTCCACGTGCGATCAGTGGGCGCTGCCATCTTTCGCTGCCCCCGCCATGTGCGTTCCATGGTCACCGCCATCTTGTCCCGCCCCCACAGCGTGCGCTCCATGGTCGCCGCCATCTTGCCCCGCCCCCGCAACGTGCACTGCATGGGCGCCGCCATCTTCTACCCGCAGGTACTCCAGACGCCGCCATTTTGTCCTCCCCTCGTAACTGGACCACGGACCCGGGTCGCTGCCGCTACTCATCGGACTCGTCGGACTCTTCAGTCGATCGCCCGCTACTCGCCTCCATGACGCTCGACCAATCCCGTCCTCGCAACCTGGCCACCGCTTCTACGACGGTGCTCATCAACGGCCACGCGACCTACTGCCTACTTGACTCTGGGAGCACCGATAGCTTCAGCCATCCGGACACGGTAAGGCGCTGCTCCCTCGCGGTCCATCCCACCAACCAGCGAATCTCCCTGCCCTCCGGATCCCACTCTGTCCCGATCCGGGGCTTCTGTCTGGAAAAAACTCACCGTACAGGGCGTTGAATTCAACCGTTTCCGCCTGTACATTCTCCCCAACCTCTGTGGGACACTTTTACTGGGCCTGGACTTCCAATGTAACCTCCAGAGCCTCACCCTCAAATTCGGCGGACCCCTACCTCACCTCACCATTTGCGGCCTCACGACCCTCAAGGTTGACCCTCCCTCCCTCTTTGCCAATCTGACTGCAGATTGCAAGCCCGTCGCCACCAGGAGCAGACGGTATAGCACCCAGGACAAGACCTTCATCAGGTCCGAAGTCCAGCGGCTGCTTTCGGGAGGGTATTATCGAGGCCAGCAACAGCCCCTGGAGAGCCAAGTGGTGGTGGTTAAAACTGGGGAGAAACACAGGATGGTCGTGGACTACAGCCAGACTATCAACTGGTACACGCAGCTCGACGCGTACTCCTTCCCTCGCATATCTGATATGGTCAATCAGATTGCACAGTACCGGGTCTTCTCAACAATTGACCTGAAATCCGCTTACCACCAGCTCCCCATCCGTAAATCGGACCGTCCCTACACTGCCTTCGAGGCGGACGGTCGCCTCTATCAATTTCTTAGGGTTCCCTTCGGCGTCACTAACGGGGTCTCGGTATTTCAGCGAGAAATGGATCGAATGGTTGACTGGTACGGACTGCGGGCCACGTTTCCGCACTTAGACAATGTCACCATCTGTGGCCATGACCAGCAGAACCATGACGCCAACCTTGCAAAATTTCTCCACACTGCATCTCTCCTCAACCTCACTTATAAGAAGGAGAAGTGCGTGTTCAGCACAGACCGCTTAGCCATCCTCGGCTACGTAGTCCAAAACGGACTACTGGGGCCCGATCCCGACCGCATGCGCTCCCTCATGGAGTTCCCCCTCCCCCACTGCCCCAAGGCTCTCAAACGATGCCTGGGGTTCCTTTCTTACTACGCCCAGTGGGTCCCACAATATGCAGACAAGGGTCGCCCACTGATCCAGTCCACACAATTTCCCCTCACGGCCGAGGCCCAACAGGCCTTCGATCGTATTCGCTCAGACATAGCCAAGGCCGGTATGCACGCAGTAGACGAGACACTGCCCTTCCAAGTAGAGAGCGACACTTCAGATGTCGCCCTTGCCGCCACTCTAAACCAGGCTGGCAGACCCGTGGCATTCTTTTCCCGCACCCTCCATGCCTCCGAAATCCAACATTCCTCTGTTGAAAAGGAGGCCCAGGCTATCGTTGAAGCAGTGCGGCATTGGAGGCATTACCTGGCCGGCAGGAGATTCACTCTCCTCACTGACCAATGATCAGTGCCTTGCACGAGAGCCTTTCCCATCCGGGGGTCACTCGGTTGTACCATCTGGTCAAAGCCCGCAATCTGCCCTACTCCGTCGAGGAAGTACGGACAGTCACCCGAGACTGCCAGGTCTGTGCGGAGTGCAAGCCGCACTTCTACTGGCCAGACCTCGTGCACCTGGTGAAAGCGTCCCGCCCCTTTGAACGCCTCAGCGTGGATTTCAAAGGGCCCCTCTCCTCCACCGACCGCAACACCTACATCCTTAGTGTGGTCGATGAATTCTCTAGGTTCCCCGTCGCCATCCCATGCCCGGATATGACGTCTGCCACCGTCATCAAGGCCCTTGATTCCATATTCGCTCTGTTCGGTTTCCCCGACTATATCCACAGTGACGGGATCCTCGTTCATGAGCGATGAGCTGCGTCAGTTCCTGCTCAGCAGGGTTATCGCCTCCAGCAGGACGACCAGCTACAACCCCCGGGGAAACGGGCAGGTGGAGAGGGAGAACGGTCCAGGAACCACCCAGCCGCTCGCTGGCAGCAGGTCCTCCCTGACACGCTCCATTCCATTCGATCACTGCTGTGCACCGCAACTAACAATACACCCCATGAACGTGTTTTTGCCTTCCTTAGGAAGTCTACATCCGGGGTGCCACTCCCGACTTGGCTCGCAGCTCCAGGGCCGGTCCTTCGTAGGCATGTCAGGCTCCACAAGGCAGACCCTCTGGTGGACAAGGTACACCTGCTCCACGCGAACCCCCAATATGCCTGCGTGGAGTTCCCCGATGGCCGCCAGGATACAGTCTCGCTCAGGGACCTGGCTCCCTCAGGTGCCGATCCCATGCCCACACTCCTCCCGACCCATGCGCCAACCTCCTTTTCCCGGCACCCCCGACTTCAGCCCCACCAGGTCCGTCCCTCGTTCCCCTGCCCACACTAGAGGACATGGAAGATTTTGGCTCGCTCCCGGAGTCATCCAGCCACTGGCCAGCACCAACACCACCAGCACCAACACCACCAGCACCAACACCGCCAGCACCAACACCGCCAGCACCTACGTCATCGACGCCGACACCGCCTGTGCAGACGTCGCCACCACTGCTGCGTCGTTCACAATGGAATGTCCGACCGCCGGTCCAACTCAACCTGTGACGGGCACCAGGTTGCCCGATGGACACTTGGTTCTTTTTACCCCCCCCTCTGTAAATAGATCACATTTATGTATTATAGTTTCACGTCATCCCCCCGCCGGACTCATTTTTACAGGGGGTGAATGTGGTGATCTACCACTGTATATATATCTGTGTGCTTGATTTGGGGATGTACGACAGTACCTGTATTACAGGTTTTCCGGTAAGCCCCTGCCGGCTAGCTCCGCCCACAGGGAGCAGTATAAATATTCATAAGTTTCCCTGAGATGCCATTCTACAGCTGCAGCCGAAGGAATAGCATCTCACTGTAATAAAGCCTCTCTTGTACCGATTTGAGTCTTTGTGTGCAATTGTTAGCGCCACAATCACCTGGTGCCCCGGCAGCCGATTCATTCGTCTGTTGGCAGCTGGCATGTTCAAAGGTCCTGGAAACATATTTAAATACCAGTCCAGCATATTCATATCACTCTCCAGCCCATCTATCTTCACCCGACTGTGCAGGATGTCAGTAACCCAGAGGGAAGAGGCTGGCAGCCTCAAGAAGAAGTCGGTTCCTCGATTCAACCACCCTCCGCGAGCTGATTCGCCGGGACCGTGCTTGCCAGCGCCCCCCCTGCTAACAAGGTCTTGCACAGCCAACCCCACTCAGCTCGCAGCCATGACCAGCCCCAAGATTTGGAGCCGCAGACCTGGGAAGGTTCTTAGAGGTGGTCAAGGTCGGTAGAGATGTCCTGTTCCCCTGAGGGTCCCAGAAAGTGAGCCACAGGGCAGCCAGTGCCACCTGTGAGCTGCCCATGCCCCACTTGGACCTCTACCAGCTGCATCTGGAGTCTATAAGCCTCCCTTCCAGTCGACAATCTAGTATCCTTTTGACCTTTCTTGTGAGGTTTTCTTGCAGCCTTGCCAGGGTCCATCTCCACTCACCCCCTCAGCCCCCCCCCCCCCACACCCCCCTCCCCCAGTCTTCCCTCTGCCTTCCATTGTTCGTCTTCTTCAACCACCTCCCTGCCCCTTTGCCTGCCTTTGTGAGCTCTCACCCATAAACCCCCCCAACTCTTGCACAGTCCTCCTTTAACATTGCCCAACCTGTCTTCGTCAGCACCCCCCCCCCCCCCCCCCCCCCCCCGGCCATGTTGCACTCTACCCCCAGCCCAACTTTATGAGTCCCGCAGCAAGGTGCTGTCCAGATGGTCACTGGTGTGTAGCATCAGGATGAGGAGACCCCTGTACTTCCTGACTCCAGGCACTATATTGATCCGACATGGTGACACAGGAGGGTCCATGGGTCCAGCAGCATGATGCTGTGCATGAAGACTACCTCAGCATGTTGATGAAGGGTAGGGACTGGTCTGCCCTGGCAGAGTGGTGTACAGCCCATTAGGGGCAGTGCAGCACCGTGGCTGAAAGGCTCTGTTACTCTTGCTTCAAAGTCCTTTGCAAACTGAGGACCGCCTTGTGCACACCACTCTTCACCAATCAGGTTTTAGATCAACGTAATGCCGCACTGGATGCGAGGCAAGATTGGAAGGCCTGTCAGGATGTCGTGGCCAACTGTTTTAATGAACATTCGTGAGGTGCAAATGAAATTCACGCCACCAGCCAATGGGAAGAGTGACCCATTAACCCGCCAATGGGGGAATTGCAATGTGATTTTACGCCAGATTTTACGAGTTTCTGCCTTCTTGGCTCCTGTTAGATTCTTTTCTCCCGCCCACCACCAAACCCGCCTGAGAATCCCAGCCTTAGAAGCAAGTCCTCTAACTGGAGCAGACTGTACCAAAATAAAATCTACAGCTGGTTCCCCCAAAACTAGAGAATTTGGAACCTTCAACACCTTCCTGCTTAGGAGGAATCCATCCTCAGTCCCCATCACGTCTGATATTAATACCGTTGATCATTTTCCTCAATGTTTCAGGGAAAAGCTGCAACCCATTCCCTCAAATCAGCAACGCAAGAACTGATCACCATTTTAATTAAAAATTCCAAAGATAGCTGACTGCTATGATTAACTATTGGCCTTTGGGAGCTATGCTCAGACTCGGCATCAAGGTCTACATGCCAGCGCTGGTGGCAGGGGCACAATTATGAATGGGCGCGCACAATTTTAGATTTGGTGCTTGTTTCAAAGACATTCTGGGCACAAAACTGAGGCCAGCAGATTGCAGTCAGTGTGGAAAAGTCCAAAACGGAGATGCTAAATTACTCAAGGGAAATAATGTGTGAATTACATTAAGTAGGCCTCAGCGACTTGGGGGATAAAGAGAACGCTTTGCGAGAAACAGGCAGTTAGCTTCAGAGCAGAGGAGCAACCCGATGCTCTCAAAAGGGATTATCACATAAAGGCAACAGTTAATCGTGGATTCATCTTTTGCTGGTTGCCTGCACTGAATCAGGATCTAATTATCATTCCACAAAATTGACAGAGTGCCACCACCCTGAAAGAAATTCCCTTTGGACTGTTAAAGAGGTAAACCATCACAGGAAACACCAGATGACATTGAGACCTTAAATTCTCCAAGTTCTTGCTGCAGCTCATGTACTGTTTCAGACTGAATTCCTATCGGGAGAGTACGTTAAACTGCGGCAAATTAATTCCAGATTGCATCTACTTTGTGTCGCACTTGCTGATATTGGTTTGCCCGCGGTAGTTGAAGATGCTGCCAAATGCTGCTCTAGGGTTCCATCCTTGGCAGTGGGAGAATTGCAGCAAGGATGCTCCCTACAGTAAGGAAGATGCAGTGGGTGTTAACATTCTCTCCAATTGTCTTTCTCCATTCCTCCAAAGGAAAGGTGATTTTGGCTTTTGGTATCTTTTCCCAAGCAGCCATTCATAGGGGGCTGGTGGCGCACTGGTACTGTCTCTGGACTAATAATCCAGAGACCCGGGATAAGGCCCTGGGTTTTAAACCCACCACGGCAGATGGTGGAATTTGAATTCAATATAAATCTGGGATTAAAAGTCAAATGATGACCTTGAAACCATTGTCGATTGCCATATTATGTGGTTCATTAATGCCCTTCAGGGAAGGAAATCTACTGGTCTGGCCTACATGTGACTTCAGATCCACGGCAATATGGTTGGCCCTTTTTTAAAATGGCCTCTGAAATGGCCGCACAAGCCACTCAGTTCAAGGGCAATTAGGGATGGTCAATGAATGCTGGCCTTGCCAGTGATGATGCCAGATGCCACAGAATGAAAATAATCTGCACATTTGATGGATAGTAGTGGATTATTTGACCATAAAATAAAACCATGACTGCATATCATCCGGTATTATTTTTGCCCACTATCCAACGAGTCTATTCCCCTAACAATCCAACGCACCCCCCTCCCCCCATCCCGCTCTCCTGCTAAAAGGGTGCGGAGGCCATTTACAGTGCAATCCCCACTGTTCCATTGGAAACTGGCTCAAGGAACTGGATAGGCAAATCACTTAATCTCAGTGGCTCAGAACCACAGGCTTCATTAAAATGGAAGGATGAGCAAACTTTATTGTGCAACCTATTTAGCAATATATCCAAGGTAAATGATAAAACAAGAGCCATCGAGCATGTTCATACCCTACCTGGGATGAGGAAAGCAAGATACTTCGATATGACCATTTGCCTCACCCTGTGTAGCACACGGTATTGAACTGAAGCATCATTGTGGACTAAGTACGGAGTCTCAGGAGTGCCATTGTGCAGACAAGACAAGTGACCGGCGTGTTTGCAGGATAGCCAAAAATGCTTGGCAGTCAAATGAGTCACTTTCAAAAATGTAGTAATTACAAAAAGAAAAGCAGCCAATTAATGGTACTAGAACACAGAACTGTATAGTAAAGATAGGCAGAGCTGAAAAGATGGCTGAGTTAAAGAGACAGCTTCAGTAACCAGATTTAAAGTGAGAAAGCAGACTTCAGAAGTAAATCAAAATTTTGGTGCCATCTTAAGAGTCTGGGAATCGATAGTTAAGCCAACTGTGAACACAAAGAATCCTGAAGACAGAAGATATAAAACCTATAATTCTTGATGGGCGCAGTGGAGAGAAAGCATTGTTTAAGCAAATATTTGCAGTGAATCTTTTTGAATGTGGAATTTGAAATCACTCATGTGAAAGCCACGGTTCAGTGAGACAAGGTGGCTCACAGTACAAAGGCGATCTGGAGGGAGTCGGAGGAGAAATCCACAGATACACACTTGGGTCCAGAGCGGAGTCTGTGTTTTGCCGCAGCCAGCTTGTGCGTTTAAAGCAGTATTTTTCAAACTTTTTTGCCGTGGACCCATTCTTACCAACCGGGCATCCTTCGTGACCCACACTAACCGACCTTAGTGACCCATGCAGCCAACCTTCGTGACCCACCATTTTCATTTATCTTTAATTTGAAGGTGAGCCTGCTTGGTCCTCACGGTCTCACTTGGTTTGTTATTCAATGTTACATTTCTGATAATGAACAAAGAACAAAACAGCACAGGAACAGGCCCTTCAGCCCTCCAAGCCTGTACCGGTCATGATACCAACCTTTGCCAAAGCCCTCAGCACTTCCTTGTGCCCTATCCCTCTATAATCCATCCTATCCACGTGTTTGTCAAGCTTCCTTTCGAATGCCATTAATGTATCTGCTTCCACAACCTCCCCTGGCAGCATGTTCCAGGCACTCACCACCCTCTGCCTACAAAACCTGCCTTGCATATCTCCTCTAAACTTTGCCCCATGGATCTTAAACTTATGCCCCCTGGTAACTGACCCTTCCATCCTTGGAAAGAGTCCCTGCCCATCCACTCTATCCATGCCCCTCAATCTTTTAGACCTCTATCAGGTCGCCCCTCAACCTCCATCTTTCTAATGAAAACAATGACTTTAGCTGATGATTTAAGATCTCACTGCAGCCGTTGAACAAAATGAAGAGGTTTGTCCTTGAATTCACCTTGCTTAGTTTTCAAATGTCTTTGAAGTTGAGGGTTTTAAACTTCATTTGCCAGCGCGACCCTGCGCATAAACTTTGAATCTTGATTTGCATCGGCACACTTAATAACCCACACCTCAAGTAATCATCTTTATGCTGCTTTGTTCCAGTTTTTTAGCTTTTTATTTATGGGTTGTTCACCAGAGGCCCTGGAATTCATACCAGCACTGCTGGAAGCTACAAAATGGAGGAATCTCGTGCCCAGAACACCAGGGCAGGGTTAAAGAGATATGGGGAACAGGTATAGGAGACTGGGAAAAGATTGGTAGAGCAGGTTCAAAAGGGCCGAATTGCCTACTTCCGCTCCTAATTTCTATGTTCCCATGAAAGTAGGGAGATAATAGTTTGCATCAGTCTTCATTATAGAGGATACAAGTAACATCCCAGGAGCAACTATAAAATCAGGAAATGGAAGGGAAGGAGGAACTCCCTTACAAGCACCTGGGAAGTGATATTGAGCAGATTGTTGGTGTTGCAGGCTGCCAAATCCCCAGGACTGATGGACTTCATCCTCAGATATTGAAAGTGGTTACTGAGAGCGCTTACGCATTGGTATCAATTTTCCCAAATTCTAGATTTTTGGGAGGAGGCCAGGGGTTCATTATATTGGAAAATAGCAAATTTAACTCCCTTTATTTAAAAAGTTGGAAGGCAGAGCAGGAAACTACAGACCAGCCAGCCGAGCATGTCAAAAGCTAATTTAAATTTAAAAAATTTAGAGCAGGTACTTGAAAAAGGTAATCAGCACCATGATTTTGTAAAAAAAAGGAAATCACCTCATTGGAATTCCTTGAAGCAGTCACATGGGCAGTGGATGCCCTGATTTCAAGAAGGCATTTGATAAAGGTACCAAAGGTTACTGCAGAAAGAGGCAACAGTGGCATGAATAGAAGCTTGGCTTGTCAACAGGAAACATTGGCATTTCTTGTTGCCAGGATGTGACTTGGATGAAGTGACCAATGGCATGGTTATCAAAGGGATGGCTTGGTGCATGACTCGTGAAAGGCTAGTATGCAGGTACAGCAAGTCATTATTTCAAGGGAAATGGATTACAAGGGGAGGTTTTACTTGTACAGGGCACTGGAGACTGTTAGTGTCCAGTAATGTTCTTCTTAACAAAAGAAGAAAATGCATTAGCAGTTCAGAGGTTTACCAGTCTAAACAGCTAGAATTAATAGGTAATCTGAAGAATGGTAGTCTGAAGAAAGGTGGTTAGGTAGTCAACTCGATTGAAACAAGACCCAGATTCCGACAGGGTGAACATGTGGGAGAATCTACAACTACGGATCTATCAGAGAAGGAATTGAGGCTTTGGAACTTTAAATGCTCAGCTTTCACTGCCCAAAAGTGTTAGTTGCACAACTAAAATGGAATGATTGATTGTGATAGGAACGGTAAAGCAGGGTTAAGTAACCTACTCTGCTCCCACTTCACATGTTTGAGCTCCAATATGTACTAGTCCTCAGCCATATTCTAGTGCAACCCATCCTTCAGCAGCTTGCTTCAACTTAAAATTATTTTTGTTGATCTTGATCTTAACAAAATGAGGATACGACTTAAATGCTTGAAATTTGTAGAAATGTAAATGTCATCTTGGAATGTAATCAACTTTTTTTTTTTTAAATAAAGTAAAAAGCGTTTCATATTCCACTTAAGTATCTGGCTCCTAAAACCTTTGCATTTTACATCAGTATCTAGGAGGGAGGGTTGGACAATTTACCCAAGTTATCTACCAATGTACAAAACTACACATGAGCAAGCCAGTTCTTTCATTCCACCAGCCACTTTGTAAAGTCACCTCATAAGTGGCACGGTAAAATATTTGAAATCTGCTCAGATAGTAAAATTACATTTATTTGCTAGCTTATGATAGCTAGCAGTGTTCTTAATGGAGGGCTACATTAACCAGTGGAGGGCTACATTAACCAATTAAACCTGGAACAGGAACATGTACTCGAAGGTGCCAAATGCAAGAAAATAGTCCAAGACAGGTATACCTGTAATGTCAAAAGTAAAGTTTTACTATAATGAACCTTGATTTAAATTACAAGGTAAAGCATTAAATTCCAGGCCAGTACAAATAAGGAAGCACTACAGCAAACAAAGTAGATCTTTGTTAAGGGATGATCAAGAAAATGATGTTAGTCCATCAGGTTTCTAGTTTAAAGAGATATCCGCCACCCCAGGTTAAGAGACAAAGAGTCAAATAACAAATTCAAGCTAGTTTAACTAGTACAGAGTTGGAGACTTTATTGCACAACTAGTTTTGATACATTAAATTTGGGTTCATTTTTTCATAGCCTTGGCAGCAGACTTGGTCACTTTACTGGTCCCAGCTGTTTTCTTATCCACTGCCTTGATTACTCCAACAGCCACCGTCTGTCTCATGTCCCGCACAGCAAAACGACCTGCAACAAAGTTCCAAAATGAACACCCCTTCCCTTTGTACAAGTGAAATGGAAGGCCATGGTAGAAAGGTGCTTAAGCAGCAATGAGTGTTCAGGGACACAAGCCAACATGGAGGTTTTTCCCCAATCAGGGATTGGATTATCTGAAAATGAATAATTTGCAAGGCTCTGGGGAGAAAGCAGGGGCGTGATGGCAGGCGAATAGCCCCTTTAGGAGGAGCAACACTGACATGATCTGTGCTGTAACCAGTCTATAAATAAAACAAACAATTGTTGCCAGCTAAGTTGGGCTCATGGGGATGGAAAAGGAAGAAATTTTTAAAAAAGTGGACTTCTGGTCGCACACAGGGCAGCTCCGGCTCAAAGGTATTGGTTTTGGCTCTTTCCAGTGTCATGGGTAGATTTGGCAGAAGAGTAGAGTGTAAGGGAAGAAGGTCTCCCCTGGATTGGCATGTTCACTGGCTAGCAGACAGTGCAGATCCTGGCTAATGACTTGGAGGAGACTTGCGGCACAGCACTAATTGTGAAAATGGCAGAGGGGGAAGGGTTGGATACCTCAGATGGAGCAACTGATGAGCTTCAAAAAGGAATTTATTTCAGCCAGGAGATGCCAAATGACTAGACGAGGGCAGTTAAGGGGGCAGTGGCACCTCACATACTCGGGATCAGGTGGAAAGTGCCTCGAAGTGCAGGGGGCAACAGTCTAGGAGGTGGAAAATGTACAACTGGAGTGCCCAGATTTGTGTCTTGGAGATGGAGATTTATGCAGTTGAAGGTGGAGGAGAACAGGTCCAGACCATTGCAGGTCCACCAGAGGGAGTGGAGGGAACAAGCACTACAAATGTTTAGAGTATGTTGGCCAGGTTGGTGGACAAGGCCCCAGATGGGGTCTGGGTCCATAGTTCCTCGAGGCAGAAGCAGAGGAGCCACTGCAGGCAGTGATTGTGTGGATGCACATGCTTTTGGACACAATCTTGAGGTGGGCCAGAGTGCAATGAATCTGGATGAGGGCAATTGAATCCAGATTTACCAGGACATGGAAGCAGGCTAAAAAGGAGTGCACAGTTCAACAAGGCCAAAGCAGTGGCAGTGTTGTACCTGGCCAGAAAAATGAATGTTGGGAATATTGTGGGACGCCAGTGGACGTGAATGACTTAGTCATAAGCTGTGGGAGAGCAGAGAGGTAGTATGGGATAATTCCATGAAAGTTGGGTTTTCTGCTGTTCTGGGTTGCAAGTCTGAGTTGTAAGTTTGTAGGGAAGGCAGGGGGTGATTGCTCACCCCCTTTTTGGTTTTGGTTTTTTCCATGTAAGGGGTGTCTTCTATGGGGCTCTTAGTGTTGATTTTTTTAAAAAACTGATTGGGGGCCTGTTGCACAGGCTAAGGTAGAGTTTGCATGGAGAGGGTGTGGGAGTGTGCGAGATCTGAGCAGCAGGGTTTGGGGGCCTGTTGCACAGGCTAAGGTAGAGTTTGCATGGGGAGGGCGTGGGAGTGAGAGATCTGAGCGGCAGGGTTTGGGGGCCTGTTGCACAGGTGAAGGTAGAGTTTGCATGGGGAGGGCGTGGGAGTGAGAGATCTGAGCGGCAGGGTTTGGGGGCCTGTTGCACAGGTGAAGGTAGAGTTTGCATGGGGAGGGTGTGGGAGTTTGCATAGAGAGGGTGTGAGAGTGTGCAAGATCTGAGCGGCAGGGTTTGGGATAGAGAGTAGGTTGCAGGAGAGAACACTAATTAGTGTTAGTCAATGTGTACACATCTAATTGGGAAGATGCTGGGCTTGTAAAGAGGTTACTGGGGGCAATTCCAGATTTTCCACCAATTACAGGAGGGGATTGTATTGGTGTTATGGAGCCAAAGTTAGACAGGTCAAGCCCCAAGTCAATGGGATGATGGCAGAGCTGAGGGTTTATGGAAAGAATTGGGGGGGGGGGGGGGGGGGGGGGTAGAATCTGTGGAAGTTCAGGACCCCAGGAGTATTCCTACAACAGAGCCCATTAGAGTCCACACGAGCATAGAGAGCACCCTTCCACCCTACCCCGCAAGGGGCAATTTAGCATGGCCAATCCACCTAACCTGCACATCTTTGGTGTGGGCAGAAACCAGGCACCTGGAGGAAACCCACAGACAGGGAAACTCCACCTACACACAGTCACTGAAGGCCAGAAGTGAACCCTGTCCCTGGAGCAGTCAGTAAATAGGGCTAACCATTGTGCCAGCCATGTAGGTCTACTCTAGGAGTGATGTTTTTGTGGCCAGTCAGTGCTGATAGGGATGGTAGGGGTAGTATAGTGATCTTGTGCAACACTTAGTTGGAGGTAAGTTCAGGACAGGTGCAAAGACCGGGGTGAAGGTTGGATTCAGAACTTCTGGAAAATGTGTTTGAGAGAAGAAGGAGTGTGGGGTTTACGAACTATGTGAAGCGTAATCAGAATGGTGAGGTGTTGGCAGCAGCTATTAGACCAGGTAATGGAGGTAGATAGAAGATACTTGGCAGTCCCCACGAAGGAGTTGTTGACAGAATGGAAGATGTTGCAGGTTAGTTTGGTTGATACAGGCAAGGTGATGGGCAGGTGTGGGACAAAGCAGTGTCATAGGTTGACCCATTAGTTGGTGTCAAGACAGCATTGAAGGATATTTGCAGGAAGGGGAGACAGCAGGAAAAGATAATGGAGGTGATCAAGGCATTCTTATGAGAGGTTGTGCAAAGCTGAGCTGGTTGGAGAGGTGGGGCTGTTTCATGACAGGTTTTGAGTTCTGAGCTGGGGGGGGTGGAGAAAGAATGAGACAGGCACTGGAGGAGCAGGGTGTGGGGGGGGGGGGGGAAGAGAGAAGAGGAGGGAGGAGGAAGGTCCCAGGGATCGGCAGCTTTCCGGTGGAGTTTGAGTTCACCCCCCTCCCCCACATGGGGATGTTCAAGTGAGGCAGTGGACACTGGGGAGTTATCAGCAACATCACAGGCATTGATCTTGTTGATCCTGAAAAAAAAAAGGGGGGGTGAGGACCCACTAGAGTTGACGATTGGGATAAAGTAATTGAAGGTATTTCAATTTGGTCAAGATATTTTGAAGCCACCTGTGTGAGAATGCATGTTTTAAACTGGGGGCGCGGAGAGGGGGGGCAGGGCAAAGAGGCTAGAGTGTGTTAGAGATATGTTCACAGCGGGAGAGGCCTGCTGGACTGGATGAGCTGCAGAGGGTTTGAGTTGCCAAGGAGAAGTGAGATTTCACACGAAAGGAGTTGCAGCCATTCCCCCCCAACTATGGAGTAAGTACACTATTGAAGCAACTGCTGCTCCCTGGTGACTTGGGGTTATGTCAGGATTGGGGACATGTGGGTGGTTGGGAGACCAGGGCAAGGGATTGGTGGTAAGGATAACGCAGTGGAAGGAAGATAGGATGGTTACTCCAGTGAGTTGCAATGCAGTGAGTAAACCTCCTGTGGAAACTGGAACTTGATAAGTGTTGCACAGGGTACACTCAGGAGTGGGTTCTTCCAGGGGGAACAGATGGGCGAGGTCAGATATGCCACTGGGGTGGTGGCCTGACAGACTTGTAAGACTTTCTCTGGCTGGAAGATAAAGTTCACTTTGAGGGGGTGAGGTGGTCAGAAAAGGGCTTTGAAGTGCAGGGGAGGCCATTTGGAGGAACTGATCACCACAGGGTTGGGGGGGGGTAAGATTTAAAAAAGGGGGGGGAAATTGTGCAACCTGTTTGTGTACATTTGGAATTTTAAAAGTCACTCACCAAGGGGAGGATAAGTAGAGAAGGTTTCCACACACATAGGCTTCCCTGGAATCATCACAATAATGCCAGCATCTCCGGATTTCAAACTCTTTGGGTTGTCCTCCAGTTTCTTACCGGATCGACGGTCAATCTTCTGCAACAGTTCAGAGAATTTGCAGGCAATGTGGGCAGTATGGCAATCCAGTACAGGAGAGTAGCCAGCATTGATCTGTCCAGGGTGATTCAGAATGATCACCTGAAAACCAACAGCCAATAATTAAAGCACAGAACGCCACCAGTTGCAAGCATTTATTTAGAAAGGGATCAAGTCCAAGCTAAGATGCAAGATTCAATCGTGCCATTTCTTGTACTTGCTAAAGGTGGATTTATATTTTAACGTCATGCAGTGCATGTACAAGTTACAAGCCAAAAATTGGAAGGGATAAATATTAATCTAGCTCATTACTGCAGGATAATCTTTTAACTATTTGAACAATAGGTGCCCCACTTCCAACATCAACTCAGACTTTGTTCCTTGGCCTTCTGCATCTCCATTTATTTTAATGATCAACCTATAGGTATTTTGAATGCTTGAGCATGGTCTACTCCAGTTCCTATTTATATGTTAAGAGACACAAGTTGCCATTAATTACCAACATGGTAGATGACAAGACCAAATCATGCAGTTTGCTCACCTGGGCTGTGAAACTGCCAGATTCCAAAGGAGGGTCATTCTTACTGTCTCCAGTCACATTCCCACGCCGAATATCTTTTATTGACACATTCTTAACATTGAACCCAACGTTGTCCCCAGGCACTGCTTCTACTAGAGCCTCATGGTGCATCTCTACAGATTTCACTTCAGTAGACAGGTTAACAGGAGCAAAGGTCACCACCATGCCAGCCTTCAGGATTCCCGTCTCTACTCTGCCCACTGGCACAGTACCAATCCCTGCATAGATTGTGGTAGAAAGTTAAAATTCCAAATTTTTGAAATACATTGACTGGATGTTAAAGATAAAATGAACTTGAACTCACCTCCAATCTTGTAGACATCTTGCAGGGGGAGGCGAAGGGGCTTGTTTGTGGGACGTGTTGGAGGAAGAATAGCATCTAGAGCTTCCAGTAAGGTGATGCCAGTTGCATTACCTTCCTTGCGATCCATTTTCCAGCCTTTGAACCAAGGCATCTGTAATAACAGTAGTTAGTTATTAGATACAGCACTTGTACTGATGAAAGACCCAATTAAAACCAAGTTCAGGTACAGCAAAATGATATTCTTGGCGAGAATGCAACCTGAACACTACCAAGAAGTTGTTAAAGCTAATGGAGCTAAATATCTTTGGTTAAGTAATTCTTGCAAGGGTTATTTTGCCAAGAGGGTGATGGGGATACAGCTAGCTAACTGGACAGGTGATGGCAGTGGTATGGTCACTGGACTAGAGGGACGCAGGGTAAAGCTCTGGGGCCTCAGGTTCAAATCTCACTATGGCAGATGGCTAGCACTGCTGGCTCACAGCTCCAGGATGACAGACTGGAGTTTGTCATCAGTGTCTGCATGGGTTTCCTCTGGGTACTTTGTTTCCTTCACAGTCCAAACGATGTGCAGGTTAGGTGGATTGGCCATGATAAATTGACCCTTTGTCAAAAAGGTTAGGTAGGAGGTCTGTACTGTAGAGATTCTGTAACAATCTAACCCCAGATCAGTCATGCTGCAACGTTTCTTAATCAACCCCAACTCATGCCAGCCAGCCCTACCCAAGTGCAATGGCCAAGTCACCAGGAATGATGCCATCATTTCACCCCCACCCCACAATATCCATACCCAAAGCACAAGGCATTCTTTAGTTTCTTCCCTCAAATTTCCGATGACTAGTTTAGCCAGGACCAAATTATCTACATCTCTAGGACCTCCAAACCAAACAATATTCCATTAGCCCACTGAACAAGTAAAAGCTGTCAAATCTATTAGCAGAACACAAAGAATTACCTCACGGTTACAACACCTTAAATCATAGCATCAGACATTTAAACCATCGGCTTACCATTTCTTTAACATTCATGACAGCAGAACCAATAGATTCCATTTCACAACTATTAAAAAACAATGGTAGCTAAGTAACACAAAGGCATGTTGCAATTAAAATGAGCTACAAGACTGTACAGTTGAGGGGATTACCAATCCATGATAAAATTTCATTAAAAAAATTTGCATCAAATCTATTGCTCAGCAAACAGACAGTTACTAATTAGATAACTAGAAGGAAGGGATTGGTTATACTCAACACAAACCCATTAGGCAGAATGGCCACTTTGAGTTGCAAGTATTAGACAATATTGTATGGCTGGGATTGTTTCTCCAAATAAAAAACATACACAAGAGGCAAAAGTGAATGTCCACTTACTTTTTTGCTGGGTTCTAGCATGTTGTCCCCATGCCATCCTGAAATTGGTACAAAGGCCACCCCAGCAGGATTGTAGCCAATTTTCTTGATATAGGTGCTCACTTCTTTCACAATTTCTTCATATCTCTTGTTGCTGAAGTTGGGCTCCGTGGAGTCCATCTTGTTAACGCCAACAATGAGCTGCTTGACTCCCAGGGTGAAAGCCAGGAGTGCATGTTCCCTGGTCTGCCCATTCTTTGAAATGCCAGCCTCAAATTCACCAACACCAGCAGCCACAACCAGCACTGCACAGTCAGCCTGAAAAGAGATTTAATTCTGTTAGACAATATTACTCATCATGATAAACAGGCATTTGGCCATTGGCTACACCATTGTGCGCTCGGGTCTTGGAAGGGTTCACATTCATACACGACATCCATGATAATGCCATACCTATATTAGCATAAGGTGGTAGCAATAGTATAATTTGTCCTTTGTAGGCTGGAGCATGGAACTTCTGCTTATAGTATTACAGATCTACAAACTCAATGTTGAAGGCAGAATATAATGTAGGAAAATGTGAACTTATGGACTTTGCTTGAAAGAAAGAGTGGCAGAAAGACTGCCGCATGGATTTGGGGGTCCTTGTGGTCACAAAAGCAAACATGCAAGTTCAGCAGGCAATTTATTTTTTTATTTCAAAGGGCATGGAACATAGAAATAGGAAAGTCCTGCTAAAACTGTACAATACACTAGTTAATACTCCAGGTGTGGTCCATCAATCCAATGAAAGATTTACAGAGAAGGTTCACCAGGTTAGATTCCAGGTATGTCAGGATTTTCTTACATGGAGGTGGAGTAGGTTAGTCCTAGAGGCAACCAGAGACATAGGATTCTCAGTGGGCTTGACAGGTAGATGCATAGGGGTAATTTCATCTTGTGGGACAGTCTCTAATCTCCTAAAACAGAGGGAAAATTTCCGACTGCAGAGAGCTGTAGAGGCTGGGTTGTTATGTTCAAGGCAGAGAATTTTTGAAATAGTAAGGAAATCAAGGTTATGGGGATAAGGCAGGAAAGAATTTAGGATCATCATATCAGTCATGATCGCATTGAGAGCAGACTTGATGGGCTGAATGGCTTACTTCTGGTCCTTTGGTCTTATGGCAGAAAAGGGACTTGCTCACATTTAGTCATCAAATTCTTAAGTAATAAACTAGTGCAGTTGAAGGATGGGGAGGTTATACAGAGTGTGACACTGAGCCCAAGAAGAGGGCTAAGGTTGTAAAGGAGTGGGGAACCAGTATCTTTAGAGGCCAGGGCCTTTGTAAATTGGCATAGTTTCGCAGAATGTGTGGTGGATGAAAGGGCGACTGAATTAACAGGTTAATTGTCATTAGATTATGGGCAGCACGGTGGCGCAGTGGTTAGCATTGTGCCTCACGGCGCTGCGGTCCCAGGTTCAATCCCGGCTCTGGGTCACTGTCCATGTGGAGTTTGCACAGGTTTCGCCCCCACAACCCAAAGATGTGCCGGGTAGGTGGAGCGGCCTTGTTAAATTGCCCCTTAATTGGAAAATATTAATTGGGTACACTAAATATATTTTTTTAAATGGTCATTAGATTAAACTCTTAAAAAAAAACTTAGGCTTGCGATGCAGAACAATTTGATTTATTTTGCCCCTCAAACCCTTTCTCTGCAAGTGTGCAGATACAAGTCCAAAGATCCACTATTCTCATATTAACAAACATTTGATTTTTCTGGTTTTAAAGCATACCTGGGAGGTCCCAGTGATCATATTCTTTATGAAGTCCCTGTGCCCAGGTGCATCAATGATAGTGATGTAGTACTTGGCAGTTTCAAACTTCCACAGGGAAATATCAATAGTTATACCACGCTCTCTCTCTGCCTTAAGTTTATCTAGCACCCAGGCATACTTGAATGAGCCTTTACCCATCTGCAAGGTAAAAGTATAGTGTGAGAAAAGAAAAAACACTTCCCATTTCTGCATCAGTTACATGCAGCACTTTAGGTTCTTCCCAACACATTAAAAATCTTCAGTCAAGAATACTTGCATTGCTGAATGGCAATGCATTCACCTCACGACTTTAATGGAGGGGTAACCTTAAGTAAGACTCAACTGATGTGCCAAACTAGAATTTGATTCAAGTGACCCAACAGTACTGGATCATGTCATTTGGTATTAGTTCAACAAATACTCTATTAATAATTTGAAGGATTTAACCATATATGGATGTTGTCAGCCATTTACAACTAACCCACATTTAAGTTGGAACACAAACTAAACAAGGACATTACATGCCAGGAACTTAGTTCATTCTTTGAAGACTCCGACTGCTTTGATGATAATTCACTTCTACATTTTTATAAATTTGTGACTCCCACTGGGAAAATAGGGCAGAAGAACAAATAAATCAGTAACGCTGCAAGAAAGAAAGAAAATGCAGAGAATTATCTTGGGTTTAAAAAAAAAGAACATATTTTCTTTGCAGTTTAAATTTATTAAGGCAGGAGTTGCCTGGATTACGCTGCGGGGGCAGGGTGGGAGAAAGAAATAAAACAGAACTTGTCCAAAACCCTCAAATCAAATATCAAACTGCCACACAACATAGTGGCTCATTGCCCAAGTCAATGAAGACAAACACACAAATTTAAGCATCTTCAGGATTTCACAATTTGTTTACAATAAACAGACCATAAAAACATTGAACTTGGAAGCCAACTAATCAAAGAAAAAAAAAGGCAGCAACATAACTTCACAAACCAGTACAACTGAGAATAGTTCAGGATTAGTCTTGAATAAGGGGGAGGACAGATAGAAGAAATATAGTTACTACAACACCTCAAGTAAAAACTTGCATTGACAAAAGCACATTTACCTCAGCAGCTTCCTTCTCAAACTTTTCAATAGTCCTCTTGTCAATGCCTCCGCATTTGTAGATCAAGTGACCAGTAGTAGTAGATTTACCAGAGTCCACATGCCCAATGACTACAATATTAATGTGGATTTTCTCTTTACCCATGGTGATGGTAACTCCAAGAAAACAATACCTTAAAAAAAATAGAAGAATAGCATTGCTACCAAGAGCAGCATTTATATCAGCTGGCTAGCCTGTTTCTTGGGCCACTATGCACCTGCATTGAATGAACCAACAAATTGGGCTCGTTAGCATTCAGTTAGGCAAATAACACTCTTGCTACCCAGTTTGGATGATTAAGTCTTTTTTAAAGGGGCACAGAGAACGATCACCAAATCCTAAGAGAAACCTAAAGCAATGTTCCTTTTATCTACTCGACATTCTGGTCACGGTATCCATCAGTCATGGCAGACACTGGGCGCTCTTTCTCCAGGGTCTCCAGGGCATGGACAGATCCGCCAGACAGAGGCAGGCAGCTGGGCTAAATAGCGTCCCTGCCGCCTCCAGACCTCACTCTGCTTGGAGCCATCACCTTCACAAGGGCCAGCAGCAGACCTAATGAGGACATCCTCGGACCTGCCCACTCTCCTCCACACTGGGTGACCAAGGATTAGGAGCATTGTTCTGAATTGCTACCAGAAACAAAGGAGAAGCGCCTCTCATTCTGTATAAATGTGAAACAGACATATCCAGGCATTCTGGTACAGCAGAATCAGAATCAGTTTGTTACCTCTTCAGTGAATGATAAAGGCAGGTTGCCCCAGTATAATTGCACGTCCTCCCCCTGTGTGCGTGGGTTTCCTCCAGGTGCTCCGGTTTCCTCCCACAGTCCAAAGATGTGCGGGTTAGGTGGATTGGCCATGCTAAAATTGCCCGTAGTGTCCTAATAAAAGTAAGGTTAAGGGGGGGGGGTTGTTGGGTTACAGGTATAGGGTGGATACGTGGGTTTCAGTAGGGTGATCATGGCTCGGCACAACATCGAGGGCCGAAGGGCCTGTTCTGTGCTGTACTGTTCTATGTTCTATGTTCTAATTGAATAAGAAAAAACCTAACCAAAGTGCCCCCTTTTGAGAGGTTCACGACCAATAGAAAACTTAAACAAAGGCAGCTTATAAATGATAATGTTTATTTACAACATGCACCAAAAATGTCAGTCCCTGCACTACCAACCGGATGCAAAGGCCTCGAGCAGACCAGGAGATGTGTGCTCCTTCTCCAGGGGCACCCAGGTGGCAACAGGGACTCAGAAGGGCAGCCAGAGTGACCAGTCTCACTAGTCACGTCCAACCTTCACCAATGGCTGGCCACCTTAGGCCAGGGACCGATACACCAGGAGCTCCTATGAATTCCCTGTGTCACCTCTCCACACTGGGTGGCCAAAGATCAGGTGTGTGAGACTGAAGTGGAGCTAAAAGATGAGGAATTGCAACATCCACAGCCAAAATGGAAAAAGGGCTGCAAGCTCTCACACTCTTGTGCAAATGTGAAATGCAGATGCACCCACGTTACTGTCCGTCCCAGTTTGTGACGGACAGGACAGCCAGTGGGGGCAGTTGAGTACAGCTCCAATAACATTCACGAAACTCCACTCCATCCAGCAGCCTGATTGATTGGCACCCCATCCACATATACTCCCTCCCTCCATCACCGATGCACAGTCGCAGCCGTATGTGCCATCTACAAGAAGCATGGCAGGAGCTCACCAAGGGTCCTTTGGCAGCATCTTCCAAACCCGCAAATGCTGGCATCTAGAAGGACAAGGGCAGCAGGCACAGGAGAACACTGTGAACTTCTCCTCCAAGTTGCTGACCATCCTGACTTGGAAATTTACCGCTGTTCCTTCATTGTCGCTGGGGCAAAATGCTGGATCACCCTCTCCGACAGCATGGTGGGTGCATTTACTCCACAGGGACTGCAACAGTTCAAGAAGGCAGCTCGCCACCATCTTCTCAATTAGGGAAGAGCAATGAATGCCGGAGACACCTACACCCCTTGACTGAATAAAAATAGAAGTACCATGTTATACCATCAGGTCATAATGGCCCATTCAAATGGACCATTCAACAAATGGCACTTCCACAATCAGGACATTTCTGACAGAAAAACAGATACATTTTGAATTGGGGGAAATGTTAATTTTATTATGGTGGGATTGAGGGGGTGGGAGTAGGGGCAAACATATAAGGCATGATTTTCCTACCGTGTTGTGCTTAGCGCCGATCCCATTATGCTGGGTGCATCGCAGGAGAGGCCCAAAATGGGCTTTGCGCCGGCCATCAAGCCAACCATGAGTCACCCGTTGGTGAATCCAGATCAAGATCACAACCAAAAAGCCAGCAGGAAACACCCTGCTAAACCTGCCCAAAATGATGCTCAGGGCGCGATCCAGCACCACCCTGCACCAGAAAGGCAGTTTGCCGCGGCACAGCATGGCCGATGAAAGTCGGAACACGCTGCTCCCGGGATCTACCCGGCTTGCCACGCCTCGCAAGATCCAATGAGATACCACGAGACATGCGATGTGAAACGTGCCCATTGTGGGCGGGATCACCTTGCAGCACATCTGCACATTAAAGTGTGGCAGTTAGCAAATGTGCAGATTCCCGAGGTATCTGAGGCTTTGGGATTCATCTCCTTCACCTTGGAGACCTCGGGCGAGCGCCATTCAGCACTTATCCTCGCAAACGGGGACCAGACGGAGCGGCACTCATAGGGATGTCCCAAGGGATCGGAGGCCCCTCGCTGCAAGCCCTTTGGACAGAGTGTTGCCCTGACATCCGGCAACGACTGCTGGAAGGGGCCGCGCTCGACCTAATGGCGACAAAGACTTTAGCGTTCTCCATGACAGTCGCTTCGCGTAATGTACAGTCCTACCCCGCTCACCGCGCGGCCCACCCATCCTACCCCTCGTGGACCCCGCAACCGACCCCCCCCCCCCCCCGACTGGGGCCACTTCCGCGCAATATACCTGCGCTGCTTGCCACACCGCGCACTCTGGGGGACCCCGCTGCTACTTCTGCGGCCAGCAGAAGCACCCCCGCCAGGGCTGCCCGGCCCGCACCACGACCTGTAAATCCTGTGGCAAGAAAGGCCATTTTGCAGCGGTGTGTCAGGCCCGCACAGTTGCCGCTATCGCGCCCGACCTCTCCCCCTTCCCTCAGCCGATCGCGCAATGGGCGCCACCGTCCTCTGCTCCCGGGGCCACGTGCAACCAGTGGGCGCCGCCATCTTCTCCTCCCAGGTCCACGTGCGGCCCGTGGGCGCCGCTATCTTGCGCCAGCCCCACAACGTGCGCACCATGGGCACCACCATCTTCCCCCCCGGGTCCACGTGCGGCCAGTGGGCGCCGCCATCTTGCCCCGCCCCCACAACGTGCGCTGCATGGGCGCCGCCATCTTCTCCCCCACAGGTACTTTGGACGCTGCCATTTTGTCCTCCCCTCGGGACTGGACCACGGGACCCGGGTCGCTGCCGCTCCTCGTCGGACTCCTCGGATGATCGGCCGCTACTCGCCTCCATGACGCTCGACCAGTCCCGTCCTCAAAACCTGGCTACCGCTTCAACGATGGTGCTCATCAACGGCCACGCGACCTACTGCCTACTAGACTCCGGGTGCACCGATAGCTTCATCCACCCGGACACGGTAAGGCGCTGCTCCCTCGCGGTCCATCCCGCCAACCAGCGGATCTCCCTGGCTTCCGGATCCCACTCTGTCCCGATCCGGGGTTTCTGTCTGGTCAACCTCACCGTACAGGGCGTTGAATTCAATGGTTTCCGCCTGTACGTTCTCCCCAACCTCTGTGCTACACTTTTACTGGGCCTAGATTTCCAATGTAACCTCCAGAGCCTCACCCTCAAATTTGGCGGGCCCCTACCCCCACTCACCGTTTGGGGCCTCACGACCCTCAAGGTTGACCCTCCCTCCCTCTTTGCCAATCTGACTGCAGATTGCAAGCCCGTCTCCACCAGGAGCAGACGGTATAGCACCCAGGACAAGACCTTCATCTGGTCCGAAGTCCAGCGGCTGCTTCGGGAGGGTATTATTGAGGCCAGCAACAGCCCCTGGAGAACCCAAGTGGTGGTGGTTAAAACTGGGGAGAAACACAGGATGGTCGTGGACTACAACCAGACCATCAACCGGTACACGCAGCTCGACGTGTACCCCCTCCCCCGCATTTCTGATATGGTCAATCAGATTGCACAGTACCGGGTCTTCTCAACGATTGACCTGAAGTCTGCGTACCACCAGCTCCCCATCCGCAAATCGGACCGTCCCTACACTGCCTTCGAGGCGGACGGTCGACTCTATCAATTTCTTAGGGTTCCCTTCGGCGTCACTAATGGTGTCTCGGTATTCCAAAGAGAAATGGACCGAATGGTTGACCGGTACGAACTGCGGGCCACGTTTCCGCACTTAGACAATGTCACCATCTGTGGCCACGACCAGCAGGACCACGACACCAACCTTGCCAAATTTCTCCACACCGCATCTCTCCTCAACCTCACTTATAACAAGGAGAAGTGCGTATTCAGCACAAACCGCTTAGCCATCCTCAGCTACGTAGTCCAAAACGGACTACTGGGGCCCGATCCCGACCGCATGTGCCCCCTCATGGAGCTCCCCCTTCCCCACTGCCCCATGGCCCTCAAACGCTGCCTGGGGTTCTTCTCTTACTTCGCCCAGTGGGTCCCACAATACGCGGACAAGGCCCGCCCACTTATACAGTCCACTCAATTTCCCCTCACGGCCGAGGCCCGTATTCGCTCAGACATAGCCAAGGCCGGGATGCACGCAGTAGAGAGGAACGTTTCAGATGTCGCCCTTGCCGCCACTCTAAACCAGGCAGGCAGACCCGTGGCATTCTTTTCCCGCACCCTCCATGCCTCTGAAATTCGACATTCGTCTGTTGAAAAGGAGGCCCAGGCAATCGTTGAAGCAGTGCGGCACTGGAGGCATTACCTGACCGGCAGGAGATTCACTCTCCTCACTGACCAACGATCGGTAGCCTTCATGTTTAACAACACGCAGCGGGGCAAGATCAAAAACGATAAAATCTTGAGGTGGAGAATCGAGCTCCCCACCTAGAATTACGAGATCTTGTATCGCCCCGGCAAGCTCAACGAGCCCCCAGACGCCCTCTCCCGAGGTACATGGGCCAGCGCACAAGTGAACCAGCTCTGTGCCCTTCACGACAGCATTTGCCATCCGGGAGTCACTCGGTTGTACCACCTAGTCACAGCCTGCAATCTGCCCTACTCCGTCGAGGAAGTACAGACAGTCACCAGAGACTGCCAGGTCTGTGCGGAGTGCAAGCCGCACTTCTACCGGCCAGACCACGCGTGCCTGGTGAAAGCGTCCCGCCCCTTTGAATGCCTCAGCGTGGATTTCAAAGGGCCCCTCCCCTCCACCGACCGCAACACTTACATCTTTAGTGTGGTCGATGAATTCTCTAGGTTCCCCTTCGCCATCCCATGCCTGGATATGACGTCTGCCACCGTCATCAAGGCCCTTGATTCCATATTCGCTCTGTTCGGTTTCCACGACTACATCCACAGTCACAGGGGATCCTCATTCATTAGCGATGAGCTGCGTCAGTCCCTGCTCAGCAGGGGTATCGCCTTCAGCAGGACGACCAGCTACAACCCCCGGGGAAACGGGCAGGTCGAGAGGGAGAACGGGACGGTTTGGAGGGCTGTCCAGCTGGACCTATGGTCCAGAAACCTCCCAGCCGCTCGCTGGCAGCAGGTCCTCCCGGATGCATTGCACTCCATCCGGTCTCTACTGTGCACCGCCACGAATAACACGCCCCATGAACGTGTTTTTACCTTCTCAAGGAAGTCTACATCCGGGGTGTCGCTCCCGACTTGGCTCGCAGCTCCAGGGCTAGTCCTACTTCGTAGGCACGTCCGACTCTACAAGGCGAACCCTCTGGTGGACAGGGTACGCCTGCTCCACGTGAACCCCCAGTATGTCTACGTGGAGTTCCCCGTCGGCCGCCAGGATACAGTCTCGCTCAGGGACCTGGCTCCCTCGGGTGCCGATCCCCCTCCCACACACCTCCCCACCCACGCGCCACCCTCCCCTCCCCCAGCGCTTCCAGCATCAGCCCCACCCTGTCCATCCCTCCTTCCCCTGCCCACACTAGAGGACATGGAAGATTTCGGTACGCTCCCGGAGTCATCCAGCCACTGGCCAGTGTGGTGAATGTGATTCACACCAGATTGTAATCTGTATATACATGTGTCTGTATTGTAAGTGCAGTTGCACTACCTGTCCTCCAGGGGGAGTAGCTCTGGGAATGCTTCTCCCTTGGCTTAGCCCAGGACTCCTCCACCGGAAGCTGCTGTATAAAAGGTCAGTGCCACATGGTCAGCCGGCCAGTTCACCGAAAGTTCAATGGCTAATAGGCTGGCTCTGTTGTGATTATATTAAAACCGCTATTCTAATCCTACAAGCACGTGTCTGTAGAATTGTTGGTTCCAACAGCCAGCACCAACACCGCCAGCACCGATGACGCCGACACAGCCTGTACAGACGTCGCCACCACTGCTGCGTCGCTCTCGACGAACCGTCAGACCACCGGTCAGACTTAACCTCTGACGGACACTGGGTTGCAAAATGGACACGTAATTTTTTTTCCCCTCCCCTCTGTAAATAATTCACGGATCATGTATATAGTTCCACATCACCCCCGCCGGACTCATTTTTAACAGGGGGTGAATGTGGTGATCCACCACTGTGTAATTATGTGTGTGCCTGTATTAGGGGATGTACAGCAATACCTGTATTACAGGTTTGTCGGTAGCCCCTGCCGGCTAGCTCCGCCCACAGAGAGCAGTATAAATATGTATGAGTTCTCCTGAGCTGCTATTCTACCAGCTGCAGTTGGAGGATAAACATCTCACGGTAATAAAGCCTCTCTTGTACCGATGCGAGTCTTTAAGTGCAATTGATAGCGCATCAGAGGCCAGAATTGAACCAGGTCCCTGGTGCTGTGAGGCAGCAGTGCTAACTACTGTGCCACCCTGCTGCCCCACAAGAGGCACATGCTGCCCCACATGTTGTCCCATGATAGTGATTATCCCCCATGAAGACTGCTTGCTTACTCAAGGCCTTGCTGAGCCTGATAAAACAAAAGCATCGCCCCACGATAAATCTACCTCAATTATAAGATTTAAGTCACAGCTTTGCATCAGCAAAGAAATATTCTACTTTATGGCAGCTAGCATTGAAAGCTATTGCTGTCAGGACAATTTGGGCAGGTGATGGACAGCAAAATGGATAGCTTGTCCAAACTAACCGTAGTTACATAGTTCTGAAATCTGTATCGAAAGGCCATTCAATTTCCGCAGTATCCACAGGTCACATAAAGTTTCTAGCAAATCTATGGATACCACAAAATCATATTCTGTGTTTAACCGGGCATATAAAAAGATGTACACATGGGCAAGTGTTTACAGAGACCCTTGCCCGTGACCTTTGTTAACATGTTAACTTTGTTAACTGTGCGGAGTCTGCACGTCCTCCCCGTGTGTGCGTGGGTTTCCTCCGGTTTCCTCCCACAGTCCAAAGATGTGCGGGTTAGGTGGATTGGCCATGCTAAATTGCCCGTAGTGTCCTAAAAAGTAAGGTTAAGGGGGGGGTTGTTGGGTAACGGGTATAGGGTGGATACGTGGGTTTGAGTAGGGTGATCATTGCTCGGCACAACATTGAGGGCCGAAGGGCCTGTTCTGTGCTGTACTGTTCTATGTTCTATGTTCCTCTATGTACTAGATGCTGTGGTATGAAGAGGCAAGAGTTCAGCTCCTTTTTCACCAACATACCTTTAACGGTTCAAACTCACTCTACACAGAACTCCATAGATCATCACAAGCTCCAGAGTCAACTTAACATAAATGGACAATCATTGAACACTTAACATAAATGAGACAACTAATTGCAAAGTCTCTTAGCCCATTACTTAACAACCTTGCACTCCGGACCTGGATATCAGCTGAATGAAGTAAGGTTTCTAAGGACAGCCACCCGTGCCAATACTTGTTCCTTAACCAATTTGAGTAACACAAAAACTGATTGTGGAGTTGTGCTGTATACAAAATGGCTGCCATGTTCCCTGTGTTATTTCAGTGAATGTATTTGGGGGGAAAAGCACTATGATGGCTGTATAGCATTTTGAGCCAATAGGCAAATGCAAAACTTTTTTTCCAGTTCCACACAGTGTGAGGCTTATGACTGACAAGCTTTCAGAGTGAGAGAGAGAATGAAAATTGACCCACCCCTCACCCCTCACGTATAAATCAAGAGCGAAACTGAAGGCTTGACTGATGATTAATTAAGCAAAAGAATATATATTCCCATTGGAAGGCTGAAGGAGGGGAAAGGGGAAAATATTTAGAAACCAAAAAAAAAAAGGTATTTCCTGGGCATATTGCAATGATTTAGGACTGAGCTAGTCTGTAGCACAGCCCAGAGTGCCAGGTTGGCCTTGGAGGGGAGTTTGTGCCAGGAGTGATACATATACAGCAAACAACTCTGCAATTCAAGCTTTTTATTTCTGGATTAAAGCTGCACGAGGTTCATGGTCAAACAAGTACCTTTGATGTAATGATGTTATCACACCATGAGTCAGATTACTGAGCACACCTATGTTTGCACACCTGGTAAAGCTAAGGGCTGGAGCGAGCAATAGCACTTTGCTGATATGTTCCAGGGTATTCTGCTTACCACAAGGGCCGGTGTTTTTGTAGAACTGAATTCATTTTTGCACATGTGTTAATGGCGTGATGCCTGAGTAAACAAAGTATATTATAGTAGAACTTCCTATTGGGGAAGTTCACATGAGCATTTGACACACTTATGTTATATTCCATAAAAATGTTAGGTGTTGCTTTACTTAGAACAATAGCACTACTACAGTGCAGAAAGAGATCATTCAGCCCATCGCATCTGTACTGACCTCTGAAAGAGCACCCAATTTAGGCCCACTACCCTGCCCTACGCCCGTAACCCCACTTAACCCATACATCTTTGTACACTAAGAGGCAATTTAGCATAGCCAATCCACCTAATTTGCATTTCTTTGGTTTGGGAGGAAACCGGAGTACCCGGTGGAAACCCACGCAGACACTGGGAGACCATACAAACGCCACTAGACAATAACCGAAGGCTGGAATTGCAAATGGGTCTCTGGCGCTGTGAGGCAGTAATGCTAACCACTGGGCTACCATGCTGCCCCCGTTGTTGACACATTCTTGGACGACTCCGTAGCACATTGGCTAGCACTGTTGCTTCACAGTGGCAGGGTCCCAGGTTCGATTCCCGGCTTGGGTCACTGTCTGTGTGGAGTCTGTACATTCTCCCCGTGTCTGCGTGGGTTTCCTGCGGGTGCTCCGGTTTCCTCCCACAAGTCCCGAAAGACGTGTTGTTAGGAAATTTGGACATTCTGAATTCTCCCTCCGTGTACCCAAACAGGTGCCGGAATGTGGCGACTAGGGGCTTTTCTCAGTAACTTGATTACCGTGTTAATGTAAGCCTACTTGTGACAATAAAGATTATCAAAAAGAATATTTTAGATATGACTCCTTTGATAGAAGCAAGGCAATAGTAACAAGCTGTCTACGTTTTCTAAATGAGCGACACATCTCTGTGACTCTACACATAGGTCCTGTACAGTAAATCTGGCTGGCCCCCTGTGTTTTAGTTGTCCCTTATCTGTGATTCTGAACATTGCAATCAATACATTGTGGGCATTCATCATTTATTATTCTAGGAGAAGGCCTCTGTTGTGCAACAATGGTTACAGATGCGAGTTAGGAATCCGAGAGAGACAATGTCAATAAGCCTTCTCCAGGGTGCATCTGCACATGAGTCAGAAATGCTTCATAACCTCAAACTCCCTTCACTAAGTGAACAAAGCTCACAATGGTGACAGCTCCCAACACTCATCGCTCATGTTCATCTCACAATTCATAAGCTCACCCTGCCTCTTATGAAAAGAAACTTTAATCTTCTGCATGTGTTGAAAAGCAAGCCTCGGTACTAAAATTGTTAGGGTGCAGAGGAGATTTACCAGGTTGTTGCCTGGCTGGAGAGTTTTAGATAGGAAGAGACATTGGATAGGCTGGGGCTGTTTCCCAAATCTATTGTGCTGTTCCTCCATATCTCTTTACCTTCCTCCAGCTCGACAACGCTACAAGGACTCTGTGTTCCTTCAAGTTTGGTCGCCACTGTACCCCTACTTCCTTTGACCCAACATTGACAAGCCTCAGCCATCTAGACCCTAAGCTCTAGACCCTAAGCTCTGAAATTCTTTCACTCCCCCTCCCTTGATTTCTGTAAGGCACTTCATAAAATGGTACTTCCCAAACCTTTTCCCACTGTAACCTCATTTTTGCACTTGAAACTTTACATGATTCTGTATTGGTTGCAGGGGAGGGAGGGAGGTTGGCCATGGTAGCTGATAGAACGGTGTGTGACTTGGGACAAGAACCAACCAGAATGGAAGTGTCCCTTTAAGAAAACGTTTTGTCTTATCATATGGCTTCAGTGATGTAATTTTGTGGGTGGAGCCCAGCTGTGGCTGTGAGGTTTCTTTTACTTTCACTTTACTTTTAACTGCTATAGGCTACAGACAGAGAAAATAAGTGTTTTGGCCTGTCTCTCTCTATTTTCATTTTAAATATCTGTCCAGTAAAAAATCATATTGATTATAGCGACCTGCTATGGTAACTTAAAAGAGATAGTTTGCTTTCCGGAAGGGTTTAAACCTGCTGGTGAGATGGGGTCAGAATCTCAGGAAAGGCCAGTCTTATTCAAGTAAGAATGCAGAGTGCTAGGCCACGCCCTTGAAAGTGGGTTTTGGTTTATGGGATGTTTTTGAATTGGAACAGTTAAGGGGGAATTCGTTTCGTGTTATATATAGATTACAGTAGCTGTGGGGTGTCTTTAATTTTTATAATTGATAAAAATGCTTGCTGTGTGTTTATATAAATGTCAACGAAGTTCTTAGAATAAAGTATATTTTGATTAAAGTGTCTAAGAAGACTGTTGAATCACTCCTGAAGGGAAGGCTCTTGTGCTCATCCTAGCCAAATTCAACATAAACGTTGTCGATCAGGTGGACTTCATAATATCCTTTGGAGTTTTTAAGCCCTGGCCCATAACAATTAGGAACATGTCTCTTTTATTAAAATGTTTTTTTGACTCTGTTTTGCTTGCAGACTCTGTCTGCTGGCATAATTTTGTATGGCAGCTCCAACTGAACCATGCATACATATTGCAATTTTAACACACTGGTACACTACAAGTGGGAGGGTGCAGAGCCACAAGAGACTGATGGTGCATTCAATGATCATTTTGCAAGTACTGATAGGACCTCAGAGAAAATTCTCTGAGGGTGCATCATTCGAATCACAGATAGAGAAATAAACCTGCGCACATATATCATGGAGTCAGTCTCCGGACTGTCCCACCAGAGTCTCTGCCATTGTGCTGCCTTGGAGCTCATGCCCCCCCCCCCCCCCCCCCCCCCCCCCCCCCCCCCCCCCCCCCCCCATGGATCATAGGTTTGTGAACCACAGTTTGGGAATCCCTGTCTTAAAAGCTACTTTTCTGGGAGGCATTGGAGCACAGTGGTTAGCACTGTTGCTTCATAGTGCCAGGGACCTGGGTTCGATTCCCGGTGTGGGTCACTGTCTGTGTGGTGTCTGCATATTCTCCCCGTATCTGGGTGTGTTTCCTCCGGGTGCTCCGGTTTCCTCCCACAAGTCCCGATCAATGTGCTTGTTAAGTGAATTGGACATTCTGAAGGGTCTAGGACAACTCATCGCGGCCGACTCAGCGGCGGCCCAACTCATCGCCAGCCCAACTCATCGCCAGCCCAACTCATCGCCAGCCCAACTCATCGCCAGCCCAACTCATCGCCAGCCCAACTCATCGCCAGCCCAACTCATCGCCAGCCCAACTCATCGCCAGCCCACAATAATAATAAAAACAAATACATAACAGGTCATTACCGACTAACTAGATCCACAAATTACTCAATTACCAACGCAACACCTCTTCATACATAACAAGTAATTACCGACTAACTAGATCCACAAGTTACTCAATTACCAACACACCTATTTGTCAACAAATAAATCTGCTCCTCCACATAACAAGTAATAACCGAACTAGATCCACAAATTACCTTCAGGACAGGAACTTCAATTTTATTTCTTCCAATTTTAAACCCTTTACTTCAATTTTAATTCTTCCAATTTTAAACCCTTTACTTCAATTTTAATTCTTCCAATTTTAAACCCTTTACAATGGAGCAAATTTTAAGTCAGCGAGGCAAAGAGAAGTTTTCTCATAATGGATATTTGTTCATTTTTGATAAATTCAGTAAAACCGAAGGCTTGACTTCTCGTTATAATAACGACAGCAAGTTTTCGTTACAAGTCAAGATGATACTGGCTCTTGCATTTGTCCCTGTCGAACATATAGATTCCTATATTGATGCCTTAGTTGATGAATTGTCTACAGAGCATTTGCCAATCCTGAATTGGCTCGAAAACAATTATATAGGTCGGTTAAACAGACGCGGAAATAGCAGACGTGCCCCACTCTTCCCAATGGAAATGTGGAATTTGTATGTTCGAACTTTAAATCATGAAGACAGAACCAACTACCACGCAGAAGCAGCAAACAGAAGACTACAAATGGAATTAGGGATGGAGCATCCTACAATATGGAAATTCATTAATGCACTCAGAAAAGTTCAAAAAGGACGAGACTGTTATTTGGAATTGCTTATAGCTGGCAGTGCACCACCAGCAAAATTAAAAAGATACCTAGATACTGATAACCGCATTCTTAGGATAGTCCAAAATTTTAATGAAAGGATTCCTATTGAATATTTACGCGGTATTTCTCATAACATAAAATAAGTCTTTTCACCTCCATTAATTTTTATTGACCACACCATGAATTTCAATTTTAAATAAGTCTTTTCACCTCCATTAATTTTTATTGAGCACACCATGAATTTCAATTTTTAGTTGGGCTGGCGATGAGTTGGGCTGGCGATGAGTTGGGCTGGCGATGAGTCAGCGGCGATGAGTCGGCGGCGATGAGTTGTCCCATTCCCCATTCTGAATTCTCCCTCTGTGTACCTGAATAGGTGGCGGAATGTGGAGACTAGGGGCTTGTCACAGTAGCTTCATTGCAGTGTTAATGTAAGCCTACTTGTAACACTAATAAAGAATATTATTATTATTCTTTTATAGAGCATTGGTGACCAGTCTGAACATTGCCATACCTGGTTGGGTGCTACATTTTGCCTGATTACATGCTTGTAACGTGGCTTGGGATGTTAAACACTATATAAATGCAAAGCAATATATATGTTTCATAGAATCCCTACAGTGCAGAAGGAGGCTGTAATGTTCTTGTCGGATGGCCTGATTTATATTACAAGAACACTTGTAGCTAAAGCTATAACAATTTTTAACATTAACTGCGGGTCAAATATATACAAAACAACAGATGAATAACAATATTAACATGCACAAGCAACCTCTCTCTTCCAGCTCGCAAGTCAGTCTAAGGTCACCTGACTCTACCATTCACTTATATAGTAATAAGACTCTAATGGTCAGTCGGTGAATTACAACACAACAATAGTGTCACCACAGTGGCCACTCAGTCCATCGAGTCTGCACTGACCTTATGAAAGAGCTTCCACCTCCCATCCTATTCCAATAACCTCTTAACTTACACACCTTTGGACACTAAGGGGCAATTTATGATGGTCAATCCACCTAACCTGCACATCTTTACACTGGGAGGAAACCGGAGCACCCGGAGGAAACCCACGCGGACACGGGGAGAACGTGCAAACGCCACAGTCACCCGAGGCCAGAACTGAACCTGGGTCCCTGGCGCTGTGAGGCAGCAAAGCTAACCATTGAGCCAACCGCTGTGCCACCGTGCCACCCGATGGTTTGCTTTGATGCAAATCTGGAATTCGCTCCCCTAAATTTTAATTGTCAAGACTGCAGACGGGAAATTTCTTTGCGGTGAAGTTATCAAAGGCTGAGGAACAAAGGAAGACAAATGGAGACGAGATAGGAGAGCAGCCATGTTTTCACTGAATGGCAGAACAGCCATGAGGGGCTGAATGGCGTTCTTGTGTTCCTATATTCCCAAACTCTAACATATCCGTTTATAATTTGATATCCTGGTAATTCTAATGAATAACATATTAACTACAGCTCAACTCCAGTTACCATGCAGAACAAAGTTCAAGAAAAAAGGGACCTCTCACATTTTATTTATCTTGTCACAAACTGCAGTTTATTAAAAAGGGTTTAGACTACTAGAGATTCTTTATTTTTATTAATGGAAACCTTTGCCTTGTTTCTGTCCATCATTGCAAACGCAAAATAACCACGGGAGAGGAGAGATAGGCTAGGATCTTAATTTAAAGCATTATTGTGGCCAAACTGTGGTCCTCTAGCCAAGGGAATCGTTGGAATGCTTGCCCTCGAGCATTTTCCAACAGCGACATTTGCTCTTACAGTTACTTTTAGGTTCAGGTTAATTGCTACGCATCAAAAGCACAATGGGCGAGCTTTGTTTTTTTTTTAAAGCTGTGGTTGGCGTGCTAATATTTGGAATGTCAGGTGATGCTTTCATAAGAAATGCTTATCGGTCGTTCAGTTTGAAGTACAATGTCGCCAAAAAAAACCCCTAAACTTTTGAATTCCATACTTCACCATTGTTTGCAGTTGTCACACTGAAGATGAAACAATGTCATACAATGGGTGGGGGGTGGGGGACGAGAAGCTACATTTATGGGATGAGAATGGAACTGGGGAAAATAATCTAGAAACAATTACTGACAGGAAATGAAAAAGAATAGCAGTGGGAAAGATTTAGTGGGAAAAATTTGATATCCCACCCCCCCCCTCCAAAGTGGACACAGGAATTGCAACCCAGGGTTAACCAACACCCGGTTGTTCTGATGCAGCCAGCAGATCAACTTTGTGCCGCTTGCTCATTGAAGTGTGCTGCAGAGAGGCTGCAGGCCTCAGCAAGGGAGCCCCCCCCCCCAAGTTCATGTGAGGCGAGCACCATTTCAACCCAGCCAGCATTACACAAAGCCGGCCTGTTCTGACTGCAGCAGGGGATGGAGGTGACTGTCCGACCCCTGCAAGGAGAGTGAGTGTGAGCATCGGGGCAGAGAATGTGGGTCCGGGTTTATCTGACACAGTCCTGGAGACTATCTGCAGACGGCCAGGAGGCTCTTGAGACACTTTTCGAAGGCAGTGGGAGAAGGTAGCCACGGCTGCCAATGGAGTGGAGCCCCAAGGCCTGGATGATGCCAGAAAAAGTTTAACGACCTCAACACACAATATGAAAATGAAATGAAATGAAAATCGCTTATTGTCACGAGTAGGCTTCAATGAAGTTACTGTGAAAAGCCCCTAGTCGCCACATTCCGGCGCCTGTTCGGGGAGGCTGGTGCGGGAATTGAACCGTGCTGCTGGCCTGCCTTGGTCTGCTTTAAAAGCCAGCGATTTACCCCACTGTGCTAAACCAGCCCCATTAATATACATTAATGATATGGAAAGAGGAACTGAAGGCACTGTTGCTAAGTTTGCAGATGATACAAAGATCTATAGAGGATTGAGGATGCAAGAGGGCTGCAGAAGGATTTGGACAGGCTAGGAGAGAGTGGCAGATGGAATACAATGTGGAAAAGTGTGAGGTTATGCACTTTGAAAGGAGAAATGGAGGCATAGACTATTTTCTAAATGGGGAGATGCTTAGAAAATCAGAAGCACAAAGGGACTTGGGAGTCCTTGTTCACGATTCTCTTAAGGTTAAGGTGCAGGTTCAGTCAGCAGTCAGGAAGGCAAATGCAATGTTAGCATTCACGTTGAGAGGGCTAGAATACAAGACCAGGGATGTACTTCTGAGGCTATATAAGGCTCTGGACAGACCCCATTTGGAGTATTGTGAACAGTTTTGGGTCCCATATCTAAGGAAGGATGTGCTGGCTTTGGAAAGGGTCCATAGGCAGTTCACAAGAATGATCCCTGGAATTAAGAGCTTGTCGTATGAGGAATGGTTGAGGACTCTTGGTCTGTACTCATTGGAGTTTAGAAGGATGAGGGGGGATCTTCTTGAAACTTACAGGATACTGCGAGGCCTGGGTAGAGTGGACGTGGAGAGGATGTTTCCACGAGTAGGAAAAACTAGAAGCAGAGGACACAATCTCAGACTAAAGGGACTATCCTATAAAACAGAGATGAAGAGGAATTTCTTCAGGCAGAGGGTGGTGAATCTGTGGAACTCTTTGCCACAGAAGGCTGTGGAGGCCCAATCACTGAATGTCTTTAAGACAGAGATAGATAGGTTCTTGATTAATAAGGGGATCAGGGGTTATGGGGAGAAGGCAGGAGAATGGGGATGCGAAAAATATCAGCCATGATTGAATGGTGGAGCAGACTCGATGGGCCGAGTGGCCTAATTCTGTTCCTATGTCTTATGCTCTTAAGGTTGATGTCAGTGAATCCATCCACAAATGTCATGTTCGACTGAATTTAGCAAGGGCCCCAAAGACAGACCTAAAGGCCAAGGTCAAACCCACCTTGGCTGTTTGTGGGAGTCTTGGTTGCATTTTAGTACCATCTGGCAACTAATTAGTTGCCTTTGTGTCTCCTGTCCCTTTAAAGATGGGATCCCCAGTTCCAAGAGCTGCCAGGCCAATCAATCTCAGAGGTGCCATCAGCGAGGCAGCGATGGATGCCCATAAAATGAGGTGAGTGGTGTTTGGGGTCACCAGGGACCGGGAAGGGAGGCCCCAACAGGGCTTGCAGCTAGTCGGTGATGACAAGGATGAGTGTTACTTGTCTGTGGGCCGGTGCCCAGAACCCGATTAGGAGGACCATCCCAAGCCTCATGGAGATGGCCAGATTTCACCAGGCGTTTCCTCCCACAGAGGGGAGGGCCCAATGATGGCCAGTTCAATTGGTCTCTGGGCAGAATAGTCATCCCCCACCTTCCTCGCCGCTGGTAAAATGCCATGGTGGTGGGAAAATGATGGGCCTGCACCCCACTTCTTGCCTTCCCTTGCCATTTACAGGATCCCTGCCTCCCAGTTCCCTGGGAGGACAGGTAAAATCCAGCTCATCCCATTTAAGACATAGATGAGGAGGCATTTCTTCTCGCTGAGAGAAATTAATCTTTCGAACTGTCTTCCACAGAGAGCAGTGGAGGTTGGGTAATTGAATACATTCAATGAGTTAGATTTTTGATCCAGTCTGCAACACTTGATTGGGACAACACTTTGCATTGGAAGACTAACAAGTTTCAGGAGGACCAAAAAGCATCTTCTTTACTTCATTTCAGTACCGTACACTTGGCATTGCTGCAAGCTTCATACTCACAGTTCCCAGTTTGCACACACAGCCAACTACATTATCAAACACTTTGCACCAAACTCACTAATGCACTTTGCTCTTTCTTGCAGGACAAGGCAGTGTGAAACTGGAGGCAGCAGCCACTGGCCGGTGGGGACAGGTATGGCTGCATGTCCTTACGCCCATGGAGGAGATGATGTTGGCAATTATTGGAACAACCAAGTGAGCAGCTCAGGTGCTGATTTCAGGTGCATATTTTAGAGGATGGCTTAGAGATGGGACCAGCGAATGTTGTGACACCAAGCATGAGAAGCTTGCAGCCAGGATAGGAGGAAGGGAGAGCGCATGCGGCAGCTTGCCAGAGGGAGGGGTCACACAGGTGTTCTGCTGCAGTGGACTCAGATGAGGACTTTGATGGCCAGCGTTCAGAAAACAAATCTGCTGGATTTGAGCAATGAAACGTTTTGGTGGATTGGCAGGCCTAATGATGCCTAAAACATGGAGGAGTCCAGGGGCTACCATACACAGGGCTTTTGCGAAAAGCTGGGATCCCACACTTTTCAGCATGGAAATAGTGAGCAACTCAGTGAGAACACTTGATGCCCTGATGCAACATTTTGTGGCCATTGACTTAGCTTCTATCACAGCCCAAGCCGAAACCACTCTGTGTCTGAGTGCTGCAGTGGAAGCTCAGACTGAAGTCACATAAGCTTAACTCAGTGCCATGCACTCCGACTGCTGCTGGCATGACTGTGAATGCCAGTGTAGTTCAACTATCTGTGTTACAGCGGGTTACGAGGATTGCTAAGACAGCACTCCAGAGGGATGGCAGTTTCATGGAGCATGAACCTGCTGTGCTCTCTCAGTATGGCAGTATTCCTCCTTCCACCACTGGTAATGGCCTTATGGAGTGTGCCTGTCACCCAGCAAGCCCAGACTACTGCTACCCATGCCAAGGTGCTGCAGCCTGTACACCCGGCCTTCCAGGACGAGAGGTCCACAATATAATCTTGCAAGGCATCCTGTCTTGCCCACTGAAAGGCAGCAGACGCCCCACAGCCACGCTGCATCCACTGGGGTATCACTGTCTAGGAGCACTAGGATGGGCAAAGGTACATGGGAGATAGACACGGAGGGTATGTGCAAGTGTAAATTACTGACTTTCGTATAGAGTACTGGATGGTTTGCTTGATAAAGTTGGTTTGGAAGGTGGATCTTGTGGCCAAGAGGATGCCATGATGGTCAGTAACAGAGAGATGATAAAGTGGGCACTGTTGTTGTCTGGGGAATTAGGGTTGTATGTATTGGTGTTGCAGTCATAATTACCGATCACGGGCAGTTCAACCAGAGAAAGCATGGGCTGGTTGCCTCCTCCCTTCCTCCTTGTTCTTCTCCTCAGTCTCTCACAGATACTTGGCAACAATGGCTGTGCCCTCATGAAGGTGAGGTTGCACCAGACCACGATGAACAAAGGAAGTGCTGCATGTCTCCTCGAGAGCGAACAAGGCAGCGGAAGCATTGCCTAAGTTCCAATGTTCTGGGCGACAACATTTTGTGTGATAGAATGGGTCTTGTTATATGCATGCTGCCCACATTGTAGGGGTTGCACAATGGAGCAATGAGCCAGGTGGTCAGCAGATCGTGCTGGTCGTCCAGAAGGAGAGGACTGAGGCTCGGAGTTTCAGCATCTGTATCTTTCTTCCCATTCACGGGAACGGGTGGAAAATTACAAACAGGAAATCCATGTCCAACTCTTGATCTGGTGATTTGAAAATGAAACCCTTGTCATGGTCCCAAGGAAGTGCACGTGTGTGGGGTCCTCAGGGCAGACTTTCCTATGATTGTGTTTGGTGCAGAAGATTGCCGAGGCACATCAAATAGAGGAAAATCAGGGAGACACTTTGGGCATTTAATGCTCCTCATCTAATTTTCTTCTGCATGTGGTGCCCAAGTGGGCCTCTATGTCAAACACAATTACTTCCCACCCAACTTCTCTTACTTTCCCTTTGGTGAGAGTTGTCCAGTAACATCAATCCTTTTGAGCTTTTTTGCAATCATAGTTTCAAGCAGGTAATGTGGGCGCTTGTGAATTATTATTGGATCAGTGGGGGTGGTGGGGGCTCAGAGAGAACCTGATTAATCTGTATAAATGGAGCTTTTGAGACTCTCTAAGCCCACCTAGATTTTCAATGACATTAACCAAAGGCAATACCACTCGAGTGTCTTATACAAGCTCTCTTCATCCTATGCTTGAGTGCTCGTGCATTTTATCACGTTGTTAATGAACATCCAGGAGGTTCAGAGGAGGTATTGGTGGTCAATTGTAAATTGAATATTATAAATTTCAATTCTTATCCCAGATAAGAATATAAGAACTAGGAGCAGGAGTAGGCCATCTGGTCCCTCGCGCCTGCTCCGTCATTCAATGAGATCATGGCTGATCTTTTGTGGACTCAGCTCCACTTTCCGACCGAACACCATAACCCTTAATCCCTTTATTCTTCAAAAAACTCTCTCTCTCTATTTTAAAAACATTTAATGAAGGAGCCTTAACTGCTTAACTGGGCAAGGAATTTCATAGATTCACAACCCTTTGGGTGAAGAAGTTCCTCTTAAACTCAGTCCTAAATCTACTTCTCCTTATTTTGAGGCTATGCCCCTTAGTTCTGCTTTCACCCGCCAGTGGAAACAACCTGCCCGCATCTATCCTATCTATTCCCTTCATAATTTTATATGTTTCTATAACATTCCCCCCTCATCCTTCTAAATTCCAACAAGTACAGTCCCAGTATACTCAACCTCTCCTCGTAATCCAACCCCTTCAGCTCTGGGATTAATCTAGTGAATCTCCTCTGCACACCCTCCAGTTCCAGTACGCCCGTTCTCAGGAAAGGAGACCAAAACTGAACACAATACTCCAGGTGTGACCTCACTAACACTTTATACAATTGCAGCATAACCTTCCTCGTCTTAAACTCCATCCCTCTAGCAATGAAGGACAAAATTCCATTTGCCTTCTTAATCACCTGTTGTACCTGTAAACCAACTTTTTGCGACTCATGCACTAGCACACCCAGGTCTCTCTGCACAGCAGCATGTTTTAATATTTTATCATTTAAATAATAATCCCTTTTGCTGTTATTCCTACCAAAATGGATAACCTCACATTTGTCAACTTGTATTCCATCTGCCAGACCCTAGCCCATTCACTTAACCTATCCAAATCCCTCTGCAGACTTCCGGTATCATCTGCACTTTTTGCTTTACCACTCATCTTAGTGTCGTCTGCAAACTCGGACACATTGCCCTTGGTCCCCAACTCCAAATCATCTATGTAAATTGTGAACAATTGTGGGCCCAACACTGATCCCCGAGGGACACCACTAGCTACTGATTGCCAACCAGAGAAACACTCATTAATCCACACTCTTTGCTTTCTATTGATTAACCAATCCTCTATCCATGCTACTACTTTACCCTTAGTGCCATGCATCTTTATCTTATGCAGCAACCTTTTGTGTGGCACCTTGTCAAAAGCTTTCTGGAAATCCAGATATACCACATCCATTGGCTCCCCATGATCTACCTCACTGGCAATGTCCTCAAAAAATTCCACTAAATTAGTTAGGCACGACTTGCCCTTTATAAACCCATGCTGCGTCTGCCCAATGGGACAATTTCCATCCAGATGCCTTGCTATTTCTTCTTTGATGATAGATTCCAGCATCTTCCCTACTACCGAAGTTAAGCTCACTGGCCTATAATTACCCGCCACTTTCTGCCTACCTCCTTTTTTAAACAGTGGTGTCACATTTGCTAATTTCCAATCCGCCGGGACCACCCCAGAGTCTAGTGAATTTTGGTAAATTATCACTAGTGCATTTGCTATTTCATTTGCTATTTCCCTAGCCATCTCTTTTAGCACTCTGGGATGCATTCCATCAGGGCCAGGAGACTTGTCTACCTTTAGCCCCATTAGCTTGCCCATCACTACCTCCTTAGTGGTAGCAATCATCTCAAGGTCCTCACCTGTCTTTGCCTCATTTCTATCAGTCACTGGCATGTTATTTATGTCTTCCACTGTGAAGACCGACCAAACAAACCTGTTCAGTTCCTCAGCCATTTCCTCATCTCCCATTATTAACTCTCCCTTCTCATCCTCTAAAGGACCAATAGTTACCTTAGCCGCTCTTTTTTCTTTTATATATTTGTAGAAACTTTTACTATCTGTTTTTATATTCTGAGCAAGTTTACTCTCATAATCTATCTTACTCTTCTTTACAGCTTTTTAGTAGCTTTCTGTTGCCCCCTAAAGATTTTCCAGTCCTCTAGTCTCCCACTAATCTTTGCAACTTTGTATGCTTTTCCCTTCAATTTGTTACTCTCCCTTATTTCCTTGTCATCCTTGTCAAACTGGGTCCTGATCAGAAGGCATTGAAACCAAATGGTGCTGAATACAAATGACTGAAATCTTCTTGGTCAAATATCATTCCATTAGCATTGAGAAAAATACAAAGAGGCACAGACCTGAATAATGACCTTCAAAACAGGTAGTGTCCAATGGTGAGGAAGAAAAGATGCTTAAGTGCAACAAAAATTAAGATCATGTTCACAAAGCAAACATTTTCATCTGCATAAGGTTTGTATGCAGTAGATAACTGAATAATAATAATCTTTATTAGTGTCACAAGTAGGCTTACATTAATTCTGCAATGAAGTGACTGTGAAAATCCCCTCGTCGCCACATTCCGGCGCCTGTTTAGGTACACAGAGGGAGAATTCAGAATGTCCAATTCACCGAACAAGCATGTCTTTCGGGACTTGTGGAAGGAAACCGGAGCACCCGGAGGAAACCCACGCAGACACGGGGAGAGCGTACAGACTCCGCACAGACAGTGACCCAATCGAACCTGGAACCCTGATGCTGTGAAGCAACAGCGCTACCCACTGTGCTACCATGCCGCCCTATGACGCATGACTTCATATGATGCAAGATTCAGCTTCCTCGTGCCATGTTGAATCAATAAAATGCTATTCTTTGCTTTACATTTACACTGAGGTTCAGAACAGGTTACATTTTTAGCTTTAATTACATTACCCACTGGAAGAATCCTGTGGAGAAAAGTCTAAATGCTCCAAAGACTTGGCCATGTACAAACCAGAGTGCAAGACTCAAAGTTGTTTGCAGAAATGTGAAATGCTCCATTCAATTAGGTTAATTTTAAAATACAACTGTCACCTGTTTATGCTTTGACACATGGATTCCTTCTGCTCTTGGCAGACCAGTTCGGAACACACGATAGAGGCACGTATTGGCTGTTGGGGTGATATGGGCTGAGGATACGACAGCACTACGATCTGTTCTCATCAAAAAGTCAGTTGTAAAAATGCTTGGATGAAGCAAACCCAGTTGTGACCATTATGTAACAACTTAAAGCTTTTACAGAGAAGAGCAGTCTGCCTGATTTGTAAGGAGCTGCGGTATGAGCTGCTTTCACAATTGTTTCCCATTTAACAAACCACTAGCAGCAAAAGTACTAAATGGAATTGACAAGTTTTATGTAATTTTTTAGTCCAAATGGTGAATTTTCATATTCCAGATGGCGAATTTTCACATTCCAAATGGTGAATTTCTCATGGAATAAATCCACCTCTCAAGCTAGTTACTACCTGGAGCATATTCTGGGTTAACGTCGTCTTGAGCGGTTTGTTTTTCCAAATCAGATAAAATTGTCAGCAAGAACTTTGCGCTTGCAATTAGTACTGAATCCCTTGCAATTAACTTTAACTGCTTCCCACAGTCCATCACACCTTGGCCGAAGCACATGATGAATTATATAACGTCGCCGGCTAACGTTATGGTGGCGGCTTTAGGTTTTAGCATGTGATTTTATGAGGCCAGGCACTTGGGAGCAACAGAATGCCCTGGAATATGTATTCCAATGTGTGGATTGGAGCTGCTATGGCAACCACTTGTTGGGCTTTGGTTTAAGTGCTTAGATCTTGAAAATCCTTCACTAATGACTTCAGAAAAATGTGTACACAAGTATTCATCCCATGCTGAAACTGTTTGCACCCAGCACTAAGCTATAATAATCTCCAGATCGGAGCAGTACTTTCTGCGTTGCTGGGCTTAAAGGGCTGGACAAATTCTTCAGAACATCAGAGAGAAACCAGACCATTTGGGGGCTCAGTTTTGGCATGTTTTTTGATCTTAGTTATGCCGACGATTTCCCATTTCTGATTCAGCTCAGCCAATATTCACTGTACTAGGGTGCTGTTTTTCAACATATCTACAAGATTTCTTCTGTAAATAAGCTTCTTCGGGATGGCGTTCTAAGTTGCAAACTTGCTCATCGCCTCAAAGCCTCCCTGCCTAAAACTGATTCCGTTTAAACTCAGGTGACTGGCAAAAAAGCCAAAGGTGACATGAGGTTCTCAGAATGTGCTGCCCGACTGTGACTTTCAAAAGGGAACGGGATTAGCATCTGAAGGGATCAAGCTGGCAGGACTCCAGGGAAAGGGCAGGAGAGTGGGACCAGCTAAATTAATCTTGCAGAGAGGATAAATGGGATCCTTCTGTGCAGTAACCATTCTATGATTCTATTTAGAATGACATAATGCAGGTGGCCATTCGCCCCACAGTTTCTGTGCCGCCTCTTGGTAGAGATAATTCTCCTCCTGTGCTCTTTCCCCAGAGGCTTGCAAATATCCTCCAATCAAGTATTTATAGTTGCCAATCGTAATATGTTGTTAATATTTTACCTGATTCACTCAATTATATTGTAGCTTCTAACTGGATTCCTCCTCATCTTCAATGACATGTTGTGGAATCCAATATTAATAATCAGCATTCTTTATTAGGTTTACAAAAATACATGATCAAAATCTTCATTTATCCATCGATGCAACAAATTCATTTACATATTACACTTTTCCACAAACCTTCCCTGCAAAGGCAACTTGATATGCAACTGTTGTAGTTACTTAGAACCCATACTGCAGAAATCATAGAATTCCCAGTGCAGAAGGAGGCCGTTTGATCCATCGAATCTGCACTGACCCTCTGAAAGAGTCCTCTACCCAGCCCCACTCCCCCACCCTATCCTCATAACACCACCTAAGCTGTACATTTTTGGACACTAAGGGGCAATTTAGCATTGCTAATCCATCTAACCCTTTGAACCGTGGGAGGAAACTGGAACACCCGGAGGAAACCCACGCAGACACGGGGAGAAAATGCAAACTCCACACAGTCACCCAAGGCCAGAATTGAACCCGGGTTGCTGGCGCTGTGAGGCAGCAGTGCTAACCACTGTGCCACTGTGCCGCCCCGGTAGACTGTTTGGCTCAATTAGTTTCTGCTGTTGTTCTTACCCCACACAAGCCTCCTCCGTTTTCATCCAACCCTATCAGCAGATCCTGCTCTCGCTTTCTCAGTCGTGTATATCCAGCTTCCTCTTTAATGCATCTTTGCTCATTTGTCTCAACTATTCCAAGTGGTGCCAAGTTCCACATCCTCAACACTCTGTGGTGAAAGATTTCTCCTAAATTATTTATTGGACTTATCAGTGATTCATTAATGTTTAACCCCCTTAGTTTAGGCTTCCCCAAGTAGAAACATCTTCTCTAGTCTACCCTATCAACTCCTTTTGTGATCTTAAAAGGGAGTCCAGGGTGATGGAAAACAGGCAGGAATTAAGGCCAAGATCTAATGTTATTCAGTGGGGGAGAAGGCTCAAGACTCATGTCCTACTCATGCTCCTATTTATGGTAAGAGCCTCTATCAGGTCACCACTCGGCCTTGGTTAACAATTCAAAAGGACATGACCGTATACGTTTTGTTGGGGATGTGGGGGAGTCTGGGGACTGGATGCCGAGTGGGTTGGACCATAACGCAACCAGAAATTCACCTGTAACTGAAACAGATTGTCTTTAAACGTTCTTTGCAGAATTCTCCCATTCCACAGTAACAGCCAAGCTGACTTCTGTCGGGGTGCGCACTGAATCAATTATCCCCCAGTCCAAAATAGCATTTGCACTGATAATTTGGCCATATTATTGCAGTTCAGCCTTCAGGTTGCTCTGGCCGGAACATTCCTCAGTGTAAAAGTCATGACAGGAAACCTCAGAAGATCAAAGGGCTCCGGCTTTGATAAAGCTGAATAGCACTTGCACAGTAAAAGCTGGTTGATGAGAGGACCAGAAAAATAGACAGGTTTATGTTCCTTCACAGTGCAAGTTTAAACAGTGAAACAGGACAGGGGTCACAAGAGGTACATCACTGGAGGAGTGTCAAATAGTAATGACATTATCCTCTGCATTACGTCGGACTAATAGTAAGTTCCGCTGTCAGCTCCTGGTGTCTCTGTTCTGCTGTAACTCTTGCTTGGACTTGTATACCTGAAACTTCTTCAAATCGGCGGAAAACAGAACCTGGAATAGGGAAGTACAAATAATTAGTTATTGTGAGGCGGAGAGGGAGAACACACAGTAGTGGCAGTAAATGGTCAATACTGACTCTCTAAGCCATATTTACTTTGCTATCAGGAAACTGTAATTCTATAATTGCTACCCCTTAGGTTTGCACCAATCTATCAACCAAGATGCACGTGAGTTATCGCAAATTGCACAACGGATTAATCCCAGACAGAGATTCTTTCTTACTATACACACTCTCTCAGTATCCAACATCATGTCTAAACCCATCAATTATGCTATAATCTCTATCATTGTCTTGCGTCATCTTTCCCCAGTGCTCTATCTGAACCCATCAATCACATTACAGTGCATAGATTACATAGGAATTCCAGCTTGGACAAAGGTTTTTCAGCTCATCCAGTTCAAGTTGGTGTTTACTCTCCACTCGAGCAAGTAGCTCGAATCACATTTCATCATCCTTCGCCATATCCCTTTATCTCCTTCTCCTTTATCCACCTATCCAATCTAATCTTCAACGTTGACAACTTCTGCTTCAACTATTTAACCCTGGATGTGAGTTCAACTGCAACTCTTTCTCCCTGTTCCAAAAGTCTTACATTTAATCTTGTATCCATTGTCTTGTTCTAAATCTTTCATGAACCACGATTGGCAGGTATGCTAATCAATCGGTTAAACGGTTGTACATGCCCTCCTCTTAAAGGGACACCCTAACTTAATGCAAACATGTAAAGGAAACTTAACCAAACAAATTAAAATTTGGTGCCGGGTGTTGATGAAACATTCCAGTCACTCCCAGTGGTTAGCGGTCATGGGAGGTCTCCGTGTACAGGTGGCCACTGGATTCTCCCACTCCTCGGAAATCCTGGCGCAAATGTAACAGCAGAAGGGAGTTACGCAGTCAGGTCGAAAAACCTCCTCGCTCGCCAATTGACTGGACTTGTTGATGGGGCCTCTGGTCTCTTAACTACGAGAAATAAATCTGCTCTTATCCATCTTTCCATCATTTCAAACACTTCTATCACATCATCCCATAATCTGCACTGTTCTACCAAAAAACAAAGATCTGGAGCGCGATTCTCCGCTGCCCATGACGGGTCGGAGAATAGAGGGAGGGCCTTCCCGACAATTTTCACGGCCTCCCGCTATTCTCCCCCCCTACCCCCCCCCCTCTGGCCGCCCCACGACACGAATCGCTGCTTGCCGTTTTTTACGGCGAACAGCGATTCTCCGCAGGCCGATGACCGCGGAGTTTACGCCCGTTTTCACGGCCGCGATCACACCTGCTTTCAGCATTCGTGAAAACAGCCGCAAACTGCCCGTCCCGGACAACCATGGCACCGATTGGCACGGCCGGACCACGGCCGTGCCAAGGGTGGCATGGGCCTGCAATCGGTGGGCACCAATCGCGGGCAACGGGTCCGATACCCACGCACTATTTGTTCTTCCGCCGCCCTGCAGGATCAGTCCGCGGGGCAGCTGAGGGGCATGACGGCCCGCGCATGCGAGGGTTTGAGGCGTCTGCGTGATGACGTCATCCGTGCATGCGCGGGTTGGAGCCGTCCAACCCACGCATGCATGGCTGACGTCATCGTGCGCGTCAGCCGGCATGACGCTTGGCGCGCGGACTTAGCGATGGTCGCTAAGCCCGCGATGCCGTGCTTCACGGGGCCCCGCTGCTAGCCCCGCCCGGGAGGGGGGGAGAATCGGGTCCCAGGAGGGGGCGCGGAGGCTGCCGTGAAACACGGCCAGTTTCACGGCAGCCTTTATGATTCGCCGCATTTGCGGAGAATCGCGCCCCTAATCTTTCAAATCCATCTTTGGCTGTGTATTTGATCATCCAGCCGGTATCCTATTGCACCTATGCCATACTCTTACTCAAGCCTCAATACCCTAACATAGTGTGAATACTACACACACTACCTAACTGAGGTCTTATTGAGGTTTTACACAGATAGGTTCATCATTACCTCTTGGCATTATATTCCATATCTCTTGTTATAAGACCTAGAATTTTTGTATTCCCCTTTAGCTCTTTTGATCATTATGCTTCTTCCAGTCATCTATGAATTGTGTATTTTTATTACTTACAGATTGTGCCCAGCCAGCAAAAGGACCCCACAGGCTACGAAAATAATCACCTAAAATTAAAACACAGGAGGTAGTGAAGGTTTCCAGATATTACTAAAGAGCTGCTCCATGTTGTAAGTATTGTGTTTAATGCTCAATACATGATGACCCGGTGATGGGTTCTGTGCATTCTGTGTATTCTTTGATCAGTTCAAGCAAATATAAATGGACACAATAACATTATGACAGTGTAATATCCATCCCGAGACACAAGGGGGCACCCCAATTGATCTTCCCGTGGCACTCATGGAATACGAGCTCCCCCACTAGTGGGTGAGGCCCATCTGCAAGGGCTCATAGAAATCACTTCATAAAAGCCGGCCCTGATTGGGACCGGTGTGGTCGGGAGTGCCGGTTGGGACCTTTGGGCTGCACTGCAACCCTTGCTTTTGTCACTGAATTAAACTTTGTTTGAATTGACCTTCTTGGGCCTCCTGAGTCTTTTTACAATTAAAGATCACAGAATAGAAAAGCACTGAACCAAAGCTTGTAGCATGCAAAGCAGAACAGACAGGCATTTCCGTGGCCACAAAAGAGACTCCAGGATGGTATGTTGCCTCCTGCTGCCAGGGTCAGGGATGTGACTGAACGGCTGCAGGGCATACTGAAGGGGGAGGGCAAACAGACAGATATAAATGGTGCACATTGGTACCAACGATATAGGCAGAAAAAGGGATGGGGTCCTGAAAGCTGAATTTAGGGAGCTAGGAAGTAGATTAAAAAACAAGACCCAGAAGGTAGTAATCTTTGGATTACTTCCGGTGCCACGTGCTGGTGAGTATAGAAATAGGAGGTTAGTTCAGATGAATGCATGGCTGGAGAAATGGTGCAGGAGGGAGGGCTTTAGATTTCTGGGACATTGAGACCGTTTTCAGGGATGGTGGGACCTGGCAGACGGTTTGCATTTGAACTGAAATGGGATGTGTCCTTGCAGGGAGGTTCAAAAACCAGGAAGATATACGAAACCCACATTAAATGCTAGTTCTGCCCTAGTTGGAGTATTGTGGGCGATTCTGGGCAACCCACTTTAGGAAGGACATGAAGGCTTTGGAAAGAGTGCAGCAAAAATTTACTAGAATGGTTTCGGGGAGAGCAGCTTCAGTTATATGGATAGACTGGAGAAGATGGGGTTATTCTTCAGAATAGCAAAGGCTCGGGGGTAACTTAATAGAGGGAAACCATGAACGCTTTAGAGGACAGAAAGAGAAACTGTTTCCAATGGCTTAAGGTGATTGGCCGAAGAACCAGAGGCGACTTGAGGAAATTCTTTATTATGCAACGAGTGGTTAGCATCTTGCCTGATGGGTATTCAACAGTAGCTTTCAAAAGTGAATTGGATAAATACTGGAGGAAAACATTGCAGGGATCGATGGAGCAGGACTAACTGGATTGATCTTTGCAAAGGCTGGCACAGACTCGATGTGTTGAATAGCCACTTTCCGTACTATAGAGTTTTACGATTCAGAGATTCTATAACTAGTTATCTAGACAGCGGCCGTCACATAGCGGCTTTTTGATGCCATTAACAACCCGGGCGATCTTTTTCTTACCAATTTCCCGGTACACTCTGTCAGTGAGAGTTTTTTGACCTGCCCCCAGGTGGGAGTGATAATCACGCTTAGTGATCTGCCAGACGTGTGTGTCCACGGGAATAACGTCCGGCTTATCCAGAGACATCAGGCAAACACAGTCAGCCACCTAGAATCAGATCAGAGAATCAGTCAACACAGGGAAGACTATGCTTTGGAACTGGTCTGATGAAGAAAGGACATATGAACTTGGTTTGTATTCCCCTGAATTTAGGAGGCTGAAGGTGATCTAATCAAGGTGGGGGGGGGGGGGAAAGATCTGAAACAGAAACTATATCCTCTGGCGGAGTAATCCACAACAAAGGGACATAATCTCAAAATTAGAGATTAGTCATGTAGGCGGGAATATCAGGGAGCATTATTTTCTACACAGAAGGTAGCAAAATTCTAACATCGTTCCCCCATAAAGTTGCGGATTTTGGCTCAATTACAGATTTCAAGCCTGAGATTAGATTCACGTTCGGTCAGGGGTTCCAAGGGATACAGGTAAATGGAGTGAAGTTACAGACCAACCATGATCTAATAGAATGGTGGAGTGGGGCTGAATGGTCTACGCCTGTTCCTGTGGTATAATTACGACGTTGGATCTGTCCAGATACTCAGCTTTAGTTTCACATCTCGATTCTGCAAGAGAGGTGGGTGGAAACAGAAAGCGAAAGCCGCGAAAAGCTATTGGCACAGATTACAAACCTTGTCCAACTTTCAACGGCAGAAGGCAGCTTTAGCTTAAAATGGGAGTTCACCTCCCCAGCATTATTAGATCTCATTTTGATAAACACATGATCCAAAAAGAAAAATCGGCACCCAAAAATCGGCAATTGTTGCTCCCCACTGACTTCTTCTGCCTCCAGTTAAGGCTGAACCAATTTTGGGAGCAATCCCAGAGAATCAAGAGCGAAGAAGGTGAAACAAATTTCTTTCAGCTTAGGAATAGCAGCAACTAAATATTAAAACCCCATCCGCTGACTGACTCATTCACCTTTGCCCCCACACCAGGTAAAGTGCACAGCGCACGTTTTGCTTCCTCATATAGTGCCTGACGGAGTGAATTCAGCCAGTCGGAACCATGTGTCTCCAGTATCATCTTTGCACTCTGATTGACGAACTTTGCTCTGTATCCAAATCCCAGAACCCGCAACTGCTTTTCCACATCATCTCCTGCATGGGATGACACAAGGAATCATCACTCTTTTCTGTGATCCAGGTTCTCACAATTGCCCTCTCCACATCACCATCATCCTGCCCCCGCCTCTTCCCATCATTCCCCACCTCAACCACGCCACTCCACATTACTATGTAAACATAGATGAGTCACTGGGGCAGTAATCCAGAGACCCAGGGTAATGCTCTGGGGACCCAAGTTCAAATCCCACTGAGGCAGACAGAGAAATTTGAATTCAATACAAATCTGGAATTAAATGTCTAATGTTGACCATGAAACAACTCCTGATTGGATAGTGAGGTGGTTGATTCTGAGACCAGGGTCCTGAATCTCAATGAAGGTAACGATGATGGTATGAGCTGGCTATGATGGACTGGGAAACATTACTGAAAGGAAGGACAGAGGACATGCAATGGCAGACATTTAAGGAACAAATAGGTGAACTCCAAAAGTTGTTCATTCCTAGTTGGCCCAAGAGTAGAAAGGGAACTGTGGCCAAACCATGGCTTACAAATGAGATTAGAGACAGTGTTAAATTTAAAGAGACCTGAGGATTGGGAACAGTTTAAAATTCAGCAAAGATGGACCAAGGGTTTGATTAAGATGGGGAAAATACAATATGAAAGTAAGATGGCGGGGAACATAAAAAACCTCTTAAGTATGTAAAGAGAAAAAGATTAATAGAAATAAATGTAGGCCCCTGGCAGTCAGAAACAGGGGAATTCATAACGGGAAACAAAAAATGGGCGAGGAACTAAACTTGTACTTTGCTTCTGTCACAAAGGAAGACATGAATAATGTATCGGAAGTTCTGAGTAACACAAGTGTTAGTGAGGAGCTGAAGGAAATTAGTGTCAGTAGAGAAATGGTTTGGGGGAAATTAATGGGATTGAAGGCGCATAAATCTCCAGAGCACGAAAATCCTCATCCCAGAGTAAGGAAGTGCCCCTCGAAATAGTAGATCCATTGGTGGTCATTTTTCAAAATTCTCTGGAATGGTTCCTACAGATTGGAGGGCAGCTAATATTGCCCCGCTATCCAAAAAGAGAAAAGAGGGAACTATAGACCAGCGAGTCTGTCGGAAAGTTGCTGGAGTCCATTATCAAGGATTTCATAGCACAGCATTTGGAAAGCAGTGGTTTAATCAGACAAAGTCAGCATGGATTTATGATAAGGAAATCATTCTTGACAAATCTATTAGAATTCTTTGAAGGTGTAACGAGTAGAGTTGACCAGGGAGAACCGGTGGATGTAATTTATTTAGACTTTCAACAAGGTCATAGCAGATTACTATGTAAAGTTAAAGCACATGGGATGCAGGTAGTATCTTGAGATGGATAGAAAGTTGGTCAGCAGGCAGGAAGCAAAATGTTGGAATAAATGGGTCTTTTTCTGATTGACAGTGACTAGTGGCATACTGCAGGGATCTGTGCTAGGACCCCAACTGTTTACATTATATATTAATGATTTGGACGAGGCAACTAAATGTATTATCTTCAAATTTTCAGATCGTACAAAGTTGTGTAAGAGGTAGAGTTGTGAGGAGGATGCAGAGATGCTTCAGCGGGATTTGGACAGGCTGAGTGAGTGGGCACATGCATGGCAGATGCAGTATAATGTGGATAAATGTGAGGTTATCCGCTTCGGTAGCAAAAATAAAAAGACAGATTAATATTGAATGGGTGTAAACTGAGAGAGGTGGATACTCAGCGAGACCTTGGTGTCCTCGTGCATCAGTCACTGAAAGTAAGCGTGCGGGTACAACAGGCAGTAAAGAAGGCAAATGGCATTTTGGCCGTCATAGTGAGACGATTGGAGCATAGGAATAGGGATGTTTTACTGCAATTGTAAAGGGTATTGGTGAGGCCACACCTGGAGTATTGTGCGCAGTTTTAGTCCTTATCTGAGGAAGGATGTTCTTGCTATGGAGGGAGTGCAGAGAAGGTTTACCAGGCTGATTCCTGGGATGGCAGGACTGTCATATGAGGAGAGACTAAGTCGGTTGGGATTATATTCATTGGAGTTTAGACGAGTGGGAGGGGATCTCACAGAAACCTGTAAAATTCCAGCAGGATTAGACAGGGTAGATTCAGAAAGAATGTTCCCGATGGTGGGGGAATCCCATTTACAATGTTAGAATGTCTGGATGAGTTGGTAAGAAAGTAATGTGCTTCTATCAGTCTGCGTTTTCTGTTTCTTTGTTTCTGGTCTGATTTATTGAGGAATGAAGATAGAAGTTGCCTTTATATAGCACTTTTCACTTTGTCAGGATGTCCCACAGCACCTCATAGCTAATGAAGTACCTGAGAAGTGTATTCACTGTTGTAATGTAGCAAAACATTGTGAGTGATGTGTACACAGCAAGGTCCCACAAAGTGCGGTGAGGTAAATGTCCACTTTGCCTGTTTTAAGTGGTGCTGGTAGGAGAATAACTTAGAGCTGAAAGTGCTACTACTGAGCCAAGACCGGCACTGATAGTTTCTACACTTTTCTGTTTAAAACATAATTATTACACTCTTTTGTAACTGCATTTTCTCCCCGTGTCTGTGGGTTTCCTCCGGGTGCTCAAGTTTCCTCTCCCAGTCCAAAGATGTGCAGGTTAAGTGATTAGCCATGCTAAATTGTCCCTTAGTGTCCAAAAGGTTAGGTGGAGTTACTGGGTGACGGGGATAGGTGGGGACTTGGGCTTAAGTTTAGGGGATGGTTTAGCTCAGTGGGCTAAACAGCTGACTTGTAATGCAGAATAAGGCCAGCAGCGTGGGTAGTATTCCCGTACCGGCCACCCCGACCAGGCGCCGGAATGTGGCGACTAGGGACTTTTCACAGTAACTTCATTGAAGCCTACTTGTGACAATAAGCGATTATTATTATATGAAGTCAGGTGTTCTTTACAATGGGTGGTGCAGACTCGATGGGCCGAATGGCATTCTTCTGCACTGTAGGAATTAATATGATGACTAGCCCCAGCTGCTAATAGAAATACAACCAACCCACAACCAGAAATCACAGAAATAAACAATACACCAATGCAAGATTTAGATATAGAGACTGCAACAGCAGACTACTAAAGAGTTTAAAGAAACTTCAATTGCGAAGCATTACCAATGTCCGATTCTAAAATAGTAAGATTTCTTTTATTTTTTGCATTTGAAGTTAACGGAGTAAGTTCAAGACCAAAGAATTTCCCAGTTTCTCTGTGGAAGAGACCTGAAGCTTGGTCCGGTGTTGCTGGTGCAGCCAGAGGGTTTACTGGGAGTCCAATTTGCAGACAGTGGCCCTGCGCTTTAGTTATAAAAAAGGCACCACTGTGCTTGAACAGTTTTCCAGTGTGATATCACCACCTGGTGGCAACCGACAAATGCTACAGGCAAAATCACTCTCAGGGAAAATACAACAGGTTCCTTCCGCTCGCTCCACTGCGACAAACCTAGGGTTTGTGCCAACTGCAGGTCGGAAGATTATGAATTCAAGTCCCATTGTAGAGATCTGAGCACAGAAATCCAGGCTGCCACTCCAGCACTTACGGACTGCTGCGCTGTTGGAGGTGCCACCTTTTGTAATCCGAGGCCTTGCCTGCTCTCTCGGGCAGGCAGAAAAGATGCCTTTGCATTATTTTGAAGAACAGCAGAGAAGCCATCCTTGGCATCCTACCTAAAATTGAACCCTCGTCCAATAAGATAAAGTCATCGACTTGAAACATGAACCCTTTTCCTCTACCCACAGATGCTGCCTGACCTACTGATCATTTCTAACTTTTATTTCATTGAAAACAGACTGTTTTTAAAATTATTTTGATTGTTTGGTTTTTCGGACATTTCAGTTTGTGGAAGCTGGCTGTGCTCCTGTGACAGCAGTGACGGTGCTTCATTAGCTGCAAGGTGCCTTGGAAGGTCCTGTGGTTGTGAAAGGCGCTGTGTTTGTAAGCCTTTCTTTCAAACAGAAGTGCCCGAGTCTCTCTTTCTGGAAGCTCACAAAGCAAGTGCAGCAGCTCCGATCACCAGGCCACATATTGCATTGTAACAACCTGAGCAAGTGGTCATTCCCCATATGTCTAAGCCTGGATGCTGAATGTTAGTGGGCTATGCATCCACGTGGGGCATAACAACAAAGACCTCAACCCTAATTCAGGGTCGAACACGGCCTCGGGCATCTGTGCTCGCCTGCTCCAGCTAGAGGTCACTGGGTAGCGAGAAGGACTGAGCACCCCGCCATTATTTCCAACCTCTCTTTAACCCAGCAGCACTGGGTTCAAATGCCCCTGTCCCCCCGCCGCCTGCCTCTCCAGCCAGCAGCCCTGCCAAACCCTTCCCGCTCTGACACCAACCTGCCAATGCCTGCAGCGTTGGGAACGAGTAGTAGGTGGAGGAATCCAGCTTGCACAGCCTCTTTCCGTAGGCCTGGCACAGGCGCTCGATCATTCCGGTGATACGCGAGATGTGATTGTTGGAAGTGCAGATGAAAGCAAAGAGACACTCAGTTGGATCCTGACGCAGGATGCGGACCCCTGAAACAGCACAGAACACCGAGGCACAGATTAGAAATAAAATCATTACTCACTGCCGAGCTGGATAAATAAACCGTTCCACAATAGTCGAGTGCTTTCTCTTTCACACACCCCGCATACAATGTGTATCTGAGGAAATTTTGTACTGAGTGTTTCCAGCATGTTCTGTTTTTAACTCACACTCCCTGCAGGCTGGCTGCTAGAGGAAACACACCCCGACAAGTATCACTCCAAAACCTCTGAAGAATATGTACTCAATCAAAAGCCCATTCATAATAAATAAAGATAAAGTCGCCATAGTCCCAGATGACCATAGGCTGCTTTTACCCTTTGAGGGGGGAGAGCTGACTGGTGGTGATTTAATCTGAGGATCACCACACCTCAGGTGAGGGGGCAAGATTAAGAAGGCAGGCCCTTCATGAATAATGTCAGCTGGTACGGGAATTGAACCCGCGCTGCTGGCCTCGCTCTGCATCACGAACCAGCTGTCCAGCCAACTGAGCTAAAACGCTTTCAATTCCGGTCTTGGGCAACTGTTTGTATGGTGTTTGCACTTTCTCTCCGTGTCTGCGTGTGTTTCCTCCGCATGCTCCGGTTTCCTCCCACAGTCCAAGGATGTGCTTGTTATATGGATTGGTCATGCTAAATTGCCCTATAGTGTTCAGGTTAGGTGGAGTTACGGGAATGGGGTGGGGAGTAGGCCAAGGTAGAGTGCTCTTTCGGAGGGTCAGTGCAGACTCGATGGGCCGAAAGACCTCCTCCTGCACTGTAGGGATTCTATGATTACTTCCATTTTCCTGCCTGTACCCCATAACCCTCGACTCCGAACTTAATCTTGAATATATTCAACGGCCCAGCCTCCAGTGCTCTGGGGGGGTAAAGAATTCCAAAGATCAAAATTCCTCGGAGAGAAAAATAATCTCCTCCTCTCTTGTCTTAAATGTGAGACCCCTTATTTTTAAACGGAATCCCCGAGCTTGAGATTCACCCACAAGGGGAAACATCCTTTCCGTATGTACCCTGTCAACCCCTTCAGAATCAATAATACCACCATTCATTCTTCTAATAGGAAGTATCTAATAGCTAGTATCCCTTCTGTACAGTGTCTGCAGTGCTGGGTGCAAAATATTAATCGGACCTTCACCCATTCCGTTATGTATCAATTTTGAGCTCCTGGAGGAACTTACATACCAGGGAAATCCTGTGCTACTCGCTCAAAGTGTTTGTCAGCTTGGCTCCAGTGGGAATACAGCTCCGAGAGACGCACGTGCAGCTGAAAATAGTCGGTTAAAATCCTGCACTCCCCTTCCTCCACGGCACTGCTTTCTGCCTTCACCAGACCAGCTGTGGTAATGTCGGTCTGTGACATGTACTCCACCGGTTCCATTTTCACTTCAGGAAACATCCCCTCTGTTTTTGGGAAGTTTTTATCATCCCTTTTAAATTCCGTTTTTATTCCATTTTCCTTTTTCACTTTAATGCCGATCGCATTTGCAGCAGGTCCTTTTCTCTTCTTGTGACTTCTTGATGATAATTGGGTGGCGTTTTCTTCCTCCCGGGAATAGGTCCGGTACCAGATCTTATCCTCGGTCTGAGTCAGGGTCCACACACGATTGGCTAAGACGCCTGTCCAGTGCCCAGGGCTCGTCTCCTGCCATCTGCAAGATAAGATTTGGGTTCAGACTGGTGCTGATTAAATACAGGCGCTGCCTTTTAGTTCCAGCTACCTGCTGCTTTCTCAACCTTCAGGTTCCATTGTCCTCTCCTTCAATTACAAGTCCTGCGATCCTGCCCTCAACTTAACCCTTAGTTCTCAAGCCCATACCACACTCTCGGTGATCAGAGTATCAGAAGCCACCCTGACAACACTCCTGCAGTCCAAAGATGCGCAGGTTAGGTGAATTGGCCATGATAAATTGCCCTTAGTGTCCAAAATTGCCCTTAGTGTTGGGTGGGGTTACTGGGTTATGGTGATAGGGTGGCGGTGTTGACCTTGGGTAGGGTGCTCTTTCCAAGAGCCGGTGCACACTCGATGGGCCGAATGGCCTCCTTCTGCACTGTAAATTCTATGAAATCTATGAAATACTTCCAACCCAGTTCCAGGTCAAAACGATTGGGTATAGATTCTCACTTCCTCCATTCAGCAATCGCACAGACAGGGCCCACCCCTCTTTGCTGTAACTCGAGCCTGCACCATTGTGGAAGGAGAGGAGTCCATTTCCTGGTCCTGTTACCCCACCAGAGGACTAAATCACTGACCCAGGCCCTTCTGTTACCTTTCTCTTGGCATAAGCTATGGTTGGAAATGGGCATGGGTACCCGGCTACTCAACTAGCATTTATATGTGGCAACTGGGGAAGGCAATGCCAGCTTTCCCACTGGTGCAGGGACTGGGGGCTAAACTGAGCCCAGGGCAGTAGGCTTTAGTGGCCCGTGCTCCCTTTTCATACCCTTCCCAGTTTGGGGTGGAAGAGCAGAGGAAAATCCAGTCCGAGGCCACAATGTTAGTAGCAGTGAAGGAAAGAGAAATAATGTTTGAAATTACAATTGTCACGTTACTCTGTTCCAGTGGGAATAGTCTCAAGAAGTTGGGACTCTGGCACACAGTTGGAGCCGTATTAAAGGAGGGGAAGTCTTTACTTGACATCCAACCCAGGTTACCATTAAAATAAAGAAGGAAAATGCTTGAAATACGCAGCTGGCCAGGTAACATCTGTGGAGATAGAAACAGAGTTCACAATTCAATTCAATGATCTTTCACCTGAGCCAGGCGATAACTGGCCTTGGAATGCTTGACGAAGCAGTCAGCCCTTTACCCTGAATTTAAAGCTGAATTTGCTGACATCGACAGAGCGTTTGACTGAGTGTAGCATCAAGAAATCCTAGCGAAGCTGCAGTCAATGGGAATCAAGGGGACAAGCTTCCACTGGTTGGAGTCATACCTAGCACAAAGGACAATGGTTGTGGGAGGTCAATCATCTCAGTCCCAGGACATTATCACAGGAGTCTCTCAGCACAGTTTGTAGACGCAACCACCCTCAGCTGCTTCATCAATGATCTTCCCACCATAAGAAGGTCAGTAGTGGGATGTTCACTGACGACTGCACAATGCTCAGCACCCATGGCGGAAAAGTGACAAGCAACATTCTCACCACACGAGTGCCAGGCAATGACCATCTCCAACAAGAGAGAATCTAATCATCTCCCCTTGACATCAAATATTGTTGAATCACCCACTATCAACATCCTGGGGGTTAACATTGACCAGAAACTGAACTAGACTAGCCGTATAAATACTGTGGCTACAAGAGCAGAGACTGGGAATTCTGCAACAAGTAACTCACATCCAGACTCTCCAAAGTCCGTCCACCATCTACAAGGCACAGGAGTGTGATAGAACACTCTCCACCTTCCCTGGATGGGTGCAGCTCCAACAACACTCAAGAAATTTAACAAGACATAGGAGCCCATCCATCACCTTAAAAATTCACTCCCTCCACCACCGACACACAGTAGCAGCCGTGTGTACCATCTACAAGATGCACTGCAGTAACTCACCAACTTTCCTTCAACAGCACCTTCTAAACCCATGATCTCTACCACCTAGAAGCACAAAGATTCAGGGGAACATCATCACCTGCAACTTTCCTCCAAGCCACACGTTGGCCTGACTTAGAAGTACATCACCTTCACTGTCACGGTGTCAAAATCCTGGAACTCCCTCTCTAACAGCACTGTGGGTGTACCTACGCCACATGGACTGCAGCAGTTCAAGATGGCAGCTCACCACCACCTTCTCAAGGGCAATCAGGGATCGGCAACAAATGCTGGGCTAACCTGGAAGCCCTCACATCCTGTGAATTAATAATTTAATTAAAGGTTACTCGGAATTATAACCGTCATGTTGCTCACAAGTGCCTGTATATAAACATTAGAATTAATTCTACGATGCTGAAACACACTCATCCCAGTCCAAACAACACCAAAATCTCACAAGTATAATAAACTCACCGGAACGACTGACCACAAGAAAGTACAATGTTTAGCCTTAGCTCGGAGCGAGTGCAGGGGAGTGAGTGCCACAGTGCTGGGCAGGAAGTCAGTACAGCATGTCGCTGCATGGTTCAATCAGTTAGGTATTATCCCAATGACCCTGTAAAACAAATAGAATGAAGGGATGTTATTACAACAAATGTGAAAGCTTACTCCAGATCAGAAACAGAGTTAATGTTTCGGCATACAAACACAAGATGTAGGAGCAGATATAGGCCATTAGGCATCTCCAACTTGCTCTGCTATTCAATACGATCGTGGTTTATCCGGTAGAGTTTTGAATTCCACATTCCCATCTGTCCCCAATAATCTTCGATTTCCTTCCCTAACAAGAACCTATCTACCTCCGCTTTAAACATTTTCAATGCCCCGCCTCCATCACCTTCCAAGGCAGAGAGTTCCAAAGGCGCACAACCCCAGAGAGAAAATAAACATTCTCTTCATCTTCGTCCTAAACAGGCGACCCTTCATTTTAAAACAGTGCCCCCTCCCCTAGCACTGGACTCACCCACAAGAAGAAAAACCTTTCCCACATCCATTCTATAGTGCAGCACCCAGAACTGTACACAATACTCCAGCTTAGGTCTGACCAGCGCCTTGTATAAGATCAGCATAAACGCCTTGCTCTTGTATTTTACTTCTATTTATTTAAAAAATTAATTCACAGGATGTGGCCGTCGCTGGCTGGGCTAGAATGTATTGCCCATCCCTAATTGCCCTCCAACTGAATGGCTTTGTAGGCCATTGCAGAGGGTATTTAATAAAGCCCTGTGTGATTTATCAACTACTCTCTCCACCTGTCCTGCTACCGTCACCCCCTTAAGATTTATACCACCTTATTTTATATTTTCTGCCCGTGTTCTTCCAACCAAAATGCACCACCTCAAACTTCTCCGCATTGAACTTCATTTTCCACCTGTCTGCCCACTCCAACAACTTGTCTGTCTTCCTTTTAGTTCTACACTGTCCTCCTCACAGTTTTCAATGCTTCCAAGTTTTGTGTCACTATTAAGTCAGATGACCACAAGCTTGGTCAAAGATGTAGATTTTAAGAGGTGTCTGAAAGAGGAAAGCAAGATAGAGCGGCAGAGAGTTGTACAGTGGGCATTCGAGAGCTTGGTTCCTCGGCAACAACTAGACTGTCAGAGAGAGAGGGAGTTCCAGGATTTTGACACACTGACAGTCATGGCACAACCAATGGTGCAGTAATTATAGAACATAGAACAGTACAGCACAGAACAGGCCCTTCGGCCCTCGATGTTGTGCCGAGCAATGATCACCCTACTCAAGTCAACGTATCCACCCTATACCCGTAACCCAACAACTCCCCCCCTTAACCTTACTATTAGGACACTACGGGCAATTTAGCATGGCCAATCCACCTAACCCGCACATCTTTGGACTGTGGGAGGAAACCGGAGCACCCGGAGGAAACCCACGCACACACGGGGAGGACGTGCAGACATGGAAGGGCGCAGATACCTTGGAGATTTGTTAGGTTGGAGACGATTATTGAGATAAGATGGGGCGTGACCTTGGAAGGATTTGAAAACAAGAATGATCATTTTAAAATCAAGATGTTGCTTGACTGGCAGCCAACGAAGGTCAGCGAGCACAAGACAACACTGTCCCTATTACTCCCTGTTCAAACTCCACCCCGCCAATCACCATTCAAACACCACCCCCTGCCAATCACCATTCAAACTCCACCCCCTGCTAATCACCATTCAAACTCCACCCCCTGCCAATCACCATTCAAACTCCACCCCCTGCCAATCACCATTCAAACCCCACCCCCTGCCAATCACCATCCAAACTACACCCCATGCCAATCACCATTCAAACTCCACCCCCTGCCAATCACCATTCAAACTCCCTCCCCGCCAATCACCGTTCAAACTCCACCCCCTGCCAATCACCATTCAAACTCCACCCCCTGCCAATCACCATTCAAACTCCATCCCCGCCAATCACCGTTCAAACTCCACCCCCTGCCAATCACCATTCAAACTCCACCCCCTGCCAATCACCATTCAAACCCCACCTCCTGCCAATCACCATCCAAACTACACCCCATGCCAATCACCATTCAAACTCCACCCCCTGCTAATCACCAAACTCCACTCCCTGCCAATCACCATTCAAACTCCACCCCCTGCCAATCATCATTCAAACTCCACCCCCTGCCAATCACCATTCAAACTCCATCCCCGCCAATCACCATTCAAACTCCACCCCCTGCCAATCACCATTCAAACTCCACCCCCTGCCAATCACCATTCAAACCCCACCCCATGCCAATCACCATTCAAACTCCACCCCCTGCCAATCACCATTCAAACTCCACCCCCTGCCAATCACCATTCAAACCCCACCCCCTGCCAATCACCATCCAAACTACACCCCCTGCTAATCACCAAACTCCACCCCCTGCCAATCACCATTCAAACTCCACCCCCTGCCAATCATCATTCAAACTCCACCCCCTGCCAATCACCATTCAATCACCATTCAAACCACACCCCCAGACAATCACCATTCAAACTCCACCTCCTGCCAATCACCATTCAAACTCCACCCCCAGACAATCACCAGTCAAACTCCACCTCCTGCCAATCACCATTCAAACTCCATCCCCTGCCAATCACCATTCAAACTCCACCCCCTGCCAATCACCATTCAAACCCCACCCCCTGCCAATCACCATTCAAACCCCACCTCCAATCACCATTCAAACCCCACCCCCTGCCAATCACCATTCAAACCCCACCCCCTGCCAATCACCATTCAAACTCCACCCCCTGCTAATCACCATTCAAACCACACCTCAGACAATCACCATTCAAACCCCACCCCCTACCAATCACCATTCAAACCCCACCCCCTGCCAATCACCATTCAAACCCCACCCCCTGCTAATCACCATTCAAACCCCACCCCCTGTCAATCACCATTCAAACCCCACCCCCTGCCAATCACCATTCAAACTCCACCCCCTGCTAATCACCATTCAAACCACACCCCAGACAATCACCATTCAAACCCCACCCCCTACCAATCACCATTCAAACCCCACCCCCTGCCAATCACCATTCAAACCACACCCCCAGACAATCACCATTCAAACTCCACCTCCTGCCAATCACCATTCAAACTCCACCCCCTGCCAATCACCATTCAAACCCCACCCCAATCACCATTCAAACCACACCCCCAGACAATCACCATTCAAACTAAACCTCCTGCCAATCACCATTCAAACTCCACCCCCAGACAATCACCAGTCAAACTCCACCCCCTGCCAATCACCATTCAAACTCCATCCCCTGCCAATCACCATTCAAACTCCACCCACTGCCAATCACCATTCAAACCCCACCCACTGCCAATCACCATTCAAACTCCACCCCCTTCTAATCACCATTCAAACCCCACCCCCTGCCAATCACCATTCAAACTCCACCCACTGCCAATCACCATTCAAACCCCACCCACTGCCAATCACCATTCAAACTCCACCCACTGCCAATCACCATTCAAACCCCACCCCCTGCCAATCACCATTCAAACCCCACCCACTGCCAATCACCATTCAAACTCCACCCACTGCCAATCACCATTCAAACTCCACCCACTGCCAATCACCATTCAAACCCCACCCCCTGCCAATCACCATTCAAACTCCACCCCCTGCTAATCACCATTCAAACTCCACCCCCTGCTAATCACCATTCAAACCCCACCCCCTGTCCATCAGCACCGAACCCGCCCCCTGTCCATCAGCACCAGACCCCGGCTCCTGTCCATCAGCACACAGACCCCGCCCCCTGCCCAGCAGCACCCAGACCCCGCCCCCTGTCCATCAGCACCCAGACCCCACCCCCGGTCCATCAACACCCAGACCCCGCCCCCTGTCCATCAACACCCAGACCCCACCCCCGGTCCATCCACACCCAGACCCCGCCCCCTGTCCATCAACACCCAGACCCCACCCCGTTCAGCAGCACCCAGACCCCGCCCCCTGTCCAGCAACACCCAGACCCCACCCCCTGTCCATCAGCACCCACACCCCGCCCCCTGTCCATCAACACCCAGACCCCACCCCCTGTCCATCAGCACCCACACCCCGCCCCCTGTCCATCAGCACCCAGACCCCGCCTCCTGTCCATCAGCACCCAGTCCCCGCCTCCTATCCATCAGCACCCAGAGTCCGCCCCCTGTCCATCAGCACCCAGACCCCGCCTCCTGTCCATCAGAACTCTCACTTCCGCCTCTATTCTGGACGGTTTGCCAATGTAATTTGGTTCATTTCCCCCCCTCGCCACTAACCTGTATTCCCACCTCCCCCCACCGGCCGGGTGCCGGTCCCGGTCCCGGTCTAATGACCATCCGCCGCTCTGGTACCTGAGCCTCGCAGCCTGAGCCTCATCCCGCGGTGGCCGAGTGAACCTTTCGCGGAGTGTCTGTTTTAAACTGCGTGTACCCAGTATACATGTTGGCCGAGTGTGCGTCTCCCGGAGTTCGCACCAGCCAGCTCCAGCCTCACTGATGGGCCGGCAGCAAATTGCTTGCTGTACAAGAGCCTGCCATTTATCCATGGTGAAAGGCTCTATCTTTAAAAAATGATTCATCTTTTTGACGCATCTTATTTTTAAAAAGTACTAAATGCATAATTCAAAAGAGCAGAGTGTGAATCTGCATTATACCATCACTAAATCACAGAATTGTTACAGCTCTGACCATTCAGCCCTTCGTGTCTGCACTGGCTCCCCAAAAAATCAAATCATCAATGGAGTTCTGTATCTGGACTTGGAACATGAACTGTGTTTTTTTTTTCTCCATAGCAGACCGGCTGAGTCTATCCAGCATTTCCTGTTTTTAATTCAATTCTTACTATTCCCCTGCCTTCATCCGGGACCCTGCATATTCTTCCTTTTCAGATAATGTCAAATTTACTTTTGAATGCTCCAATTGAAGCTTAGGCAGCCCTCACTGCGTGAAAATTATGTTTCCTTATTTGGTGGCGCTGCCTTCAACCCTCTATATACTCTTTATAGTCAAGCCAAATACTGCACCTTGCACTCAAATTGAAACCCTGTTACGATCTTGTAGACTTATCATTACCTTGCCATTTCCATATCATAGAATCCTGACAGGGCAGAATGAGGCCATTTGGCCCATCGAGTCTGCACGACCCTCCGAAAGAGCACCCCACCTAGGCACACTCTCCCGCCCTATCCCCACAATCCAATCTACACATCTTTTGATACTAAGGGGCAAACTCCATACAGACAATCACCCAAGGTCGGAATCAAACCTGGTTTCCTGGTGCTGTGAGGCAGCCGTGCCAACCACTGCATTGCAGTTCTGCCTTTACAGCTTCATCAACCTGAGGCACTTCAGAACCGCAGGAAATCCCAAAGTGCTTTACCACCACAAAGTGAATTTACCAATAGGATGACCAGATTTTTCAGAAGTCAAAACCAGGGAACATTGAAAGGCCGAGAGGAGGTGCGGCTCTGTGATGATTAGAGCTGTTGGGCAGGAGTCTGAGGAAGGGAAGGTTGAAGGTAGGAAGTCAGTGATTATATCTCCCAGGTCCAGCTGGAATTGAAAACCCAAGGAAGGCAACTGTAGTAATCCACAGGAGGCAGGAGTTCCGTCATCACACCAATATGTATTTACAATAATGATATTACAGGAGCAGCTACAAACAGTGCTGTTAGCAGTCCAGTCAACTTAAGACTGGCTCACAAAGCCTACACAGGTGCTTATATGGGCCCCCTCAATGAGCTATCATTGAGGGAGCTCATACTCCAATTGGCCAACCAATAAAGCCAATTGGAGTTCATTACAGCAACCAATTATTGAAAGCAGCAGTTTTGAACCACAGCCTCGTGTTTCAATGACATTCCTGCCACACTTTCTTAAAAGAACGGAAACCTGGCTTTGTTTGTCACAAGATCCCAGACTCCTCTCTTCCACTCTAATTTTACTAAGACCTATCTCCATGTAAAGGACCCATTTATTTTAATTTGCACTCTGGGTTCTAACAATTGATGTTTCAGCTAGAAGCTAGATTTAAAACTGGAAGCAAAGATGCCTCCAGTGTGGGAGATTTTGTTTGCACCCAGAGCCACAAACAGGAAGCCTCACAGCCTTTCATTGAGAGGTTTGGTTGAACCAAACTTGCCGGCCACAGTAGTGCAGTTTGGTGGATTACTGATGGAGCTGACTGCCTACATCTACAAGTGCTGTTTGCAGTTGGTGGGCGCTGCTGTCAATCCTCTGTCACCACCCAGTGGTGGATTGATTCTTCCTGGTTCCCGAGTGGTGTTGAGGTTAACTTACTGGAGGTCATGGGGGTGATTTATAGGAGGTACTGGGATTAATGAATAAGAGATCATGCCAGTATCTCCCAGAATTTAACCCCAGTATCCCCTAATAATCACTCCCAGTACCTCCTATAAATCAAACAGGTATATTTGGAATTCCAAGCTTTCAGAGCATAGCTCCTTCTTCAGGTCAATGAAAGTTTGTGATTCCAAATAAACCTGTTGGATGTTAACCTGGTGTTGTAAGACCTCATACTGTGCTCACCCCAGTCCAACATCAGCATCTCCACATCATCACTCCTATAAATCAGTATCAATACCTCCCATAAATTAACCCCTGTACCTCCTATAAATTGGCACCAGCAGAATTAACCTCAATTATTTCTCTTTTTTTCCTAAATTTAGAAAATCCAATTTTTTTTTCCAATTAAGGGGCAATTTAGTGTGCCAATCCACCTCGCCGGCACATCTTTGGGTTGTGGGGGTGAAACCCACGCAGACACGGGGACAATGTGCAAACTCCACACAGACAGTGACCCAGGGCCAGGATCAAATCCAGGTTCTCAGCGCCATAGGCAGTAGTGCTAACCACTGCGCCACCATGCTGCCCTACCTTCAATTATTTCACAAACATTCAAAGCCGCAGTCAAAGCAATATTTTTTGGGAGTTGATGTTTTTTCTCCCAATCTTACCAGTTCAAACAGTGAGAGTATGACAGCTTGGTAAAAGGTGAATTCTTCAAAACAGTGACCACCATTAGGTCATGTGCCTTCCCAGGACATCCCCAATTGGCCAATCCAAGTGTCCTGACACAAAGGCCAATCAGGCCATTGAAAGGCAAGTAAGGAGGAAAATAAATTCACACCTGGTTCTGGGTGTTGGTGAGAAGGTTTTCCGTGCCTGTGGGAGCATTCTGGCAAGGCTTGCGTGCACGCAGCATTTAAATTGCCGTGTGTGCAGCACAGTGGAGAAGAAGGTTTTCTTTTTGGGTTGCCGACAGTAAATTGAACACAAGGAGTGGAGTAAAGGGGAGGGGAGTCTGGGGAGAGAAAGTGAGCAGACAAAACCAGGAAATTCTGAGTAATCTGCACCAAAGTGCTGGGACACTGGGATATTTAATGATGAACCGGGACTATCCTACCAAAATCAAGATGTCTGGTCACCCTACCATTGAAGTGTAGCCACTTGATGTGTTCAGATACTGCACCAGACGCCAACATTTGTTAGGATACCGGACGAGAATCCTAAACAATTTTTTTTTAAAGGTGTAAAACTGTAAAGAAAGGATACTTCACCCCAGGAGTGATGATTCGGACCAATAGATATCTTTTATGTTAAAGTGTGTCGGGATTTCTGACTTTAATAGTGCCTCCCCAGATTGTACGAAGGCCTTCTCACCCTGATCCAACCATTTCCATTTCCCATTTTAACACAATAAGTTGTGTAAAGGATTGAGAACAGTTGCTAGATTAGGGACAAATATTCCATAATACCTTAATAAGCCCAAAAACAAGCAAAATTGAGTTACATTTTGAGCTGTAGGTGCCTCAGTTATGGCTTTTACTTTTGAAGGCGATTTGTGCAACCCTTTGCATCTATGTCACGCCCCAGGTATTCAGTAGAAGATTTGAGGAATTCACATTTATCCTTCCGCTCTCATAGGCTCTAATCTTCTGGAGTCCCTGGAGTGCAGCATCTACATTTTGAAGATGCTCTTTTTCGTTCTCTTCGGTAACTAAGATATTGTCTAAGTAGCGCTGGACTCTTTCTAGTCCACTTAGGATTTGATCCCTGGCACGTTGGAACAACATAGGTGTGGACGTGATGCCAAATTGAAGTCTTTTACATCTGAATAGCACTTTGTGTGTCACGATTGTCAAATATTATTATTTTTTTTTAAATTTAGAGTTCCCAATTAATTTTTTCCAATTAAGGTGCAATTTAGCGTGGCCAATCCACCTACCCTGCACATCTTTAGCACAGGGCTAAATCGCTGGCTTTGAAAGCAGACCAAGGCAGGCCAGCAGCTCGGTTCAATTCCCGTATCAGCCTCCCCGAACAGGCGCCGGAATGTGGCGACTAGGGGCTTTTCACAGTAACTTCCTTTGACGCCTACTTGTGACAATTTTTTTTTTTTTTTTTAGAGTTTATAAATGTTTTTTTTATTGAGTTTTCATATTTTATATATGACAAATTACAAGTTATTAGAGAGAGAGAAAAAAAAAGGAAAACACAAAAATTTAACATGAATATTTACAGGTAAGCATCTTCATAACAATAATTGTAGCCGCCCCCTTTAGCCAGCATACATATTTTACATTCCCCAATATGGCCGAGGCACATGTTTATAGGCATTTATTTATAGTTTGGGGCGGCACGGTGGCACAGTGGTTAGCATTGCTGCCTACGGCGCTGAGGACCCGGGTTCGAATCCCGGCCCTGGGTCACTGTCCGTGAGGAGTTTGCACATTCTCCCTGTGTCTGCGTGGGTTTCACCCCCACAACCCAAAGATGTGCAGGATAGGTGGATTGGGTACGCTAAATTGCCCCTTAATTGGAAAAAAATAATTGGGTACTCTAAATTAAAAAAAAAAAAAATGTATTTATAGTTTGGTTTTGGGCCTTGGCTTGCCATCAAACCCCCATACCGAGCCCGTATCCCCCCCCCCCCCTCCCCCCGGCTACCTTCCCCTGATTCCCGTCCATTTTCCCCTGGTTCTTGGCCACTCGACTATTCTTCCTCATGTACGTTGGCCACAAACAGGTCCCGGAACAGTTGCATGAATGGCTCCCACGTTCTGTGGAAGCCGTCGTCCGACCCTCAGATGGCGAATTTGATTTTCTCCATTTGGAGAGATTCCGAGAGGTCGGACAGCCAGTCTACAGCTCTGGGTGGTGCTGCTGACCGCCAACCAAACAGGATTCTACGGCGGGCAATCAGGGAGGCAAAGGCAAGGGCGTCCACCCTCCTCCCCAGGAATAGATCTGGCTGGTCTGAAACCCCGAAGACCGCCACTATCGGGCATGGCTCCACCCTCACCCCACCACTTTGGATATAGCCTCGAAGAAGGCTGTCCAGTACTCCACAAGTCTGAGGCAAGACCAGAACATGTGGGCGTGGTTGGCCGGGCCTCTCTGGCACCGCTCACATTTGTCCTCCACCTCCGGGAAGAACCTACTCATACGGTTTCTCGTTAAGTGGGCTCTATGTACCACTTTTAGTTGCGTCAGGCTGAGCCTTGCGCACGTGGAGGTGGAGTTGACCCTATGCAGTGCTTCGCTCCAGAGTCCCCACCCTATCTCCATCCCCAGGTCGTCCTCCCATTTCCTTCTTGTTGCGTCCAGTACGGTGTCGTCCCTATCTACCAGTCGGTCATACATGTTACTACAGTTCCCTTTCTCTAGGATACTTGCGTCCAGTAGGTCTTCCAATAGTGTCTGTCGTGGCGGTTGTGGGTACGTCCTTGTCTCCTTTCGTAGGAAGTTTTTGAGCTGCAGGTACCGTAGCTCGTTCCCCCCAGCTAGCTGAAATTTCTCTGTCAGTTCGTCCAGTGTTGCGATCCTGTCGTCCGTGTATAGGTCCCTGACTGTCAGTGTCCCCCCGTCCTGCCTCCACCTTTTGAAGGTGGCGTCGGTCAGTGTTGGTTTGAACCTATGGTTGTTGCAGATGGGAGCCTTGTCCGACATTTTGTACAGGCCAAATTGCTGCCGCAGTTGGTTCCAGGATTGGAGGGTGGCTGTCACCACTGGGCTGGTGGAGTGTTTTTTGGGTGGGGATGGGAGTGCTGCCGTGGCGAGGGCCCGGAGGGAGGTTCCCATGCAGGAGGCCTCCTCCGCACGCACCCACTCGGCTTCTGGCTCCTGGATCCATCCCCTTACTCGCTCGGCTGTTGCCGCCCAGTGGTAGAATTGTAGATTCGGGAGGGCTAGCCCCCCCCTGGATTTTGTTTTTTGTATGACCTTCTTTGGGATCCTAGCATTTTTACCCCCCCATACGAACGCCATGATATGTTTGTCCAGCGCTTTGAAAAAGGCCTTGGGGATGTAGATCGGAATGGATCTAAACAGGAAAAGGAACCTGGGCAGTACGTTCATTTTGATCGTCTGAACTCTCCCCGCGAGGGAGAGCGGGAGTGTGTTCCATCTTTGCAGGTCCTTTTTAACTTCCTCCGTCAGGCTGGTGAGGTTCCATTTGTGGATCCCTTTCCAGTCATGGGCTATTTGGATCCCCAGGTAGCGGAATTTATTTCGGGCTTGTTTGAACGGCAGCCCCTTTAGTGCTGCCCCCCCCCCCCCCCCCCCCCCCCCCCCCCCCCCCCCCCCCCTTGCGGGTGTACTGGGAAGATCTCACTTTTGCTCATGTTGAGTTTGTAGCCCCGAGAAGGCTCCAAACTCTTTCAGGAGCGCTATGATTCTGTCCATGCTGCTTTGTGGGTCCGAGATATAGAGGAGCAGATCATCCGCATAGAGTGAGACTCTGTGCTCTCTACCTCCCCTTCGGATCCCCCTCCAATTTTTTGCTGCCCTGAGCGCGATTGCTAGCGGTTCGATTGCTAGTGCGAACAGCAGCGGGGACAGTGGGCATCCTTGTCTGGTGCCCCTGTGCAGCTGGAAGTATTGGGAGTTGGTATTGTTGGTCCGTACACTCACCATGGGAGCGTTGTATAGGAGCTTTACCCAAGCGGTGAACCCTGTTCCAAGCCCGAACCGCTCCAGTACCTCTATGAGGTATTTCCATTCGACTCTGTCAAAGGCCTTTTCTGCGTCCAGGGAGACGATCACCTCTTGTGTTCTCTCCCCGGAGGGGGTCATTATCACGTTCAGCAGGCGCCTGATGTTCGCGGTAAGCTGTCTACCTTTGACGAAGCCCGTCTGGTCCTCTGTGACCACCTCAGGTACACAGTCTTCAAGCCTTTTGGCTAGGATTTTGGCCAGTATTTTGGCGTCTGCGTTCAGCAGAGATATGGGTCTGTATGACCCACATTCCGTTGGGTCTTTGTCTTTCTTAGGTATCAGCGAGATTGAGGCCTGTGCTAACGTGGGTGGCAGTGTGCCCTAGCTAGCGAGTCTGTGCTACTTGTGACAATAAGTGATTTTCATTTAATTTCATTTTCATTTCTCTGGGTTGTGGGGGCGAAACCCACGTAAACAGTCCCCATGAATGTGCAAACTCCACACGGACAGTGACCCAGAGCCGGGATTGAACCTGGGACCTTGGCACCGTGAGGCAGCAGTGCTAACCACTGTGTCACGCTGCTGCCCCCTCGATTGTCCAAATATTGTTGTGAATCTGGATCTACATTTTTCTGGAGATAGGCTTGACTAAGATCAACTTTACTGAAATGGTGGCCACCAGCCAACCCAGCAAATAAATCATCAATAAAGGGCAGAGGGTACTGCTCGACACACAGTACCGGATTGATAGTGACTTTACAATCGCCACATGTGCATACCAAACCATCTTACTTAACCATTGGTACTATAGGCGTGACCTATCTTAATGGGTCCGCGGACCCCTGTCTTGACCAGCCTCTCTAATTCTGCTTTCACCTGAGGCCTAATGGCTTGCGGCACTGATCTAGCTGTTAAACATCTTGCTTGGTTTTTGTCCTTAATCTTTAGCTTGACTGAGATCCCTTTCATGCTTCCCAGCTCGCCATTAAAGACAATGGCATGTTTCTTTAAAATCTTCAGTAGACCTGCTTCAGACTCCAATATGAGATTCATCTTGGCCCAGTTTAGTTTGATTCTCTCCAGCCAGGTTCTCTCCATTAGGACTGCAGAGTTGCCTTTAACGGCACGCAGGGACAAGTCTGCGGTCTATCTGTTTAGCTGCTCATTTACATCAATACGACCCCTCAATGGCACTACTTTCCCAGTTTCGGTGTTATCTTTGAGGATTTTACAGTGATATGTCGTTTCTCTGCTAAACAGTTTCTGGTTCCAATGAAACAACTGCACCAGTGTCCACCTCCATTTTCACCGGTTGAGCGTCCAGTAAAGGAATAACCCAGAAATGGTTCATTTCACCCACAGTGGTTAGTACGTTCAATGACATTTCATCATCTGACTGTGACTCTGGTCCGTTTGCATGCCTCTTTTTTATCATGTGCATCTTTTTCCCTCTATTCGGGTTTCCGTATGATGCGCACTTAATTCTTGTTTTTTATAGTCCTTGTTTGGAGCTTGTTGTTTCTTTCTCCAACACCCATGGTCAATGTGCCCCCTTTGACCCCAATTTCTGCATTTTGCATCTTTAACCCACTGCTGGGTGACCAGTTTATGCACATTGGTTGTTGTTTCGAACCTGTGTCTGTGTTGAGGTCTCGGCTGATGTTTTATGAATTTCAGTGCTGAAACTTAATAGTTGGGCTTCCTCATCTGCTAATTCCATAGAGGTCACGACTTCTAAAGCCTTTTTTAGGTTAAAGTTGCTTTCTGTTAACAGCCTATTTTGGATAGCTTCACTTCCTAACCCACACACTAGTCTGTCTCTAATAGTGTCATTCAAGACATCTCCAAATTCACAATATTCAGCTATTGTTGGTTACGTTGATGGAACCTGAACTTCTCGGTGATGACCAAAAGTTGAGGTGAAAAATGGCCCTGCAATATTTCCACAATCTCATCATAGGTTTTCAAGCCTGATTTTTCTTGTAGCACCAGACTTCATAGGAGGTTGAAGGTTTTCCCCCTCATTTAGGGCAGCACGGTAGCATGGTGGTTAGCATAAATGCTTCACAGCTCCAGGGTCCCAGGTTCGGTTCCCGGCTGGGTCACTGTCTGTGTGGAGTCTGCACATCCTCCCCGTGTGTGCGTGGGTTTCCTCCGGGTGCTCCGGTTTCCTCCCACAGTCCAAAGATGTGCGGGTTAGGTGGATTGGCCATGCTAAATTGCCTGTAGTGTCCTAAAAAAGTAAGGTTAAGGGGTGGGGGGTTGTTGGGTTACGGGTATAGGGTGGATATGTGGGTTTGAGTAGGGTGATCATGGCTCGGCACAACATCGAGGGCCGAAGGGCCTGTTCTGTGCTGTACTGTTCTATGTTCTATGTTCTATTGTAGTCAAGAAGTTGGGACTACGATGTCTGCTGCAATTTTGCTTGCTGGGACAAAACAATCAAATCTTTCAGTATATAAACTTCACCACTCAATGTTCTCATTGTACGTTCCCACGACCCCAAATATTTGCGCCATTTTTACTATGGAAATGGCTTGAGTGAGCACAATGTGCCACAATAGCTCTAAACTATTGTTGCAGGGTATTTTCTACTCACAATAGAGGGAGCCCTGTTACAAAACTTTCCGGGCAGAGCACGTGGCAAGCTTCTTTTCAATGTTGTTTTCCTCGAAATTTTGTGTTCCAACTTTGATTCCTTTGATGGTTGCTGCACCCTTCCGTTGCCAGCTTTGGTGTTGCAATGTTTTTATCTTCTTGATCCTTTTTGGATGGCTGCAGCTGTGGATCGACAATTCTTCTCACTCCACCAGATTTCTGCAGTTCTTTTTCGGATGTTTGTAGTGTGGATCAACAACCTCATCGCCAGTTTCTTTGTGGTATTTTTAAAGGATGGGAGGCTTGCAGACCACGCAGGTGTAAACAAACAAGAGCTTTATTGAAACGTATTTACTCCACAGGCTGTAAAGGTAGACTGACAGTTAGCCCATCTAAAATGCCGATGATTTCATCAATACATCACGTGATCGGTCTCTAAAGTGACCTCATTCCAACTAGGAACAAACATGAATACACAACAGTATGGAAGCACTTCAGAGTGCAACTTGATCTATGTACCACTGCACCATTTGTAATGACCATTTTGAAATGCCTGTCATTTTATTTTACAGTATTGAAGCATCTCAGAGAGCGACATGCCCCTGTCTATATCAATGGGAACGAAGTAGAAAGGGTCGAGAGTTTCAAGTTTTCTCGGTGTACAGATCACCAACAACCTGTCCTGGTCCACCCATGCTGACACTAGAGTTAAGATAGCCCACCAACGACTCTACTTTCTCAGAAGACCAAGGAAATTTGGCATGTCAGCTATGGCTCTCACAAACCTTTACAGATGCACCATAGAAAGCATTCATTCTGGTTGTATCACAGCTTGGTATGGATCCTGCTCTGCCCAAGACCGCAAGAAACTACAAAAGGTTGTCAATGTAGCCCAGCCCATCACGCAAACCAGCCTCCCATCCAATGGCTCTATCTATAATTCCCGCTGCCTCAGAAAGGCAGCCAGCATAATTAAGGACCCCACACATCCCGGACATACTCTCTTCCACCTTCTTCCGTCAGGAAAAAGATACAAATGTTTGAGGTCATGTACCAACCGACTCGAGAACAGCTTCTTCCCTGCTGCCATCAGACTTTTGAATGGACCTACCTTGTATTAAGTTGATCTTTTCTCTACACCTTGCTATGACTGGAACATTATATTCTGCAGTCTCTCCTTCCTTCCCTATGTGCAGTATGCATTGTCTGTATAGCATGCAAGAAACAATACTTTTCACTGTATACTAATACATGTGATAATAATAAATCAAATCAAATCAAAACCTGATCTATGTTGAAAACCTGCATATTATTGCACTTTCTGCGCTGGCCACTTTGAAATGTTTGTAATATTCTTTCAGCTATCCTATGAATAAAGTAGATTTTTGCAAAATCGAAAGTAAATGGATTCCTACCAAAGGAGAGAATAGAACAGCATCTAGAGGTTTTAAATATCATAATGAATATATGGATTTCAAAAGGGAAAATCTTACTTGACCAACTTTATTGATTTTCTCAGGAGATAACAGAGAGTTCACTTTGGGTGATGATGTAGGTTAAAAATCAGGGAGGAGGACTGTGATATAAGTTTTTAATTATTAATTTATGGAATGTGGGTGACACTGGCTAGACCAGCATTTATTGCCCAGCCCTATTTACCATTGAAAAGGTGTCATCAACAGTGCTATCAAGCAGCACTTACTCAGCAATAACCTGCTCACGAACACTCAGTTTGGGCTCCGCCAGGGGAGTGACTTGGAAGGGAACCTCCAGGTGGTTGTGTTCCCAGGAATCTGCTACCCTTGTCCTTTTGAATGGTATTGGTCGTGGGTTTGGAAGGCGCTGTCTAAGGAGCTTTGGTGAGTTCCTACATTGCATCTTGTAGATGGTACACACAGCTGCCCCGTTCATTGGTTGTGGAGGGATTGAATGTTTGTGGAAGGGGGAGCAATCAAGCAGGCTGCTTTGACCTGTGTTGAGCTTCTTGAGTGTTGTTGGAGTTGCACTCATTCAGGGGAGTGGGGAGTATTCTGTTATACTGACTTGTGCCTTGTAGATGTTGGACAGGCTTTGGGGAGATAGGAGGTGAGCTACTTACATAGAATGATACAGCGCAGTACAGGCCCTTCGGCCCTCGATGTTGCACCGACATGGAAAAAATCTAAAGGCCATCTAACCTACACTATGCCCTTATCATCCATATGCTTATCCAATAAATTTTTTAATGCCCTCAATGTTGGCGTGTTCACTACTGTTGCAGGTAGGGCATTCCACGGCCTCACCACTCTTTGCGTAAAAAACCCACCTCTGACCTCTGTCCTATATCTATTACCCCTCAATTTAAGGCTATGTCCCCTCGTGCTAGCCACCTCCATCCGCGGGAGAAGGCTCTCGCTGTCCACCCTATCTAACCCTCTGATCATTTTGTATGCCTCTATTAAGTCACCTCTTAACCTTCTTCTCTCTAACGAAAACAACCTCAAGTCCATCAGCCTTTCCTCATAAGATTTTCCCTCCATACCAGGCAACATCCTGGTAAATCTCCTCTGCACCCGTTCCAAAGCTTCCACGTCCTTCCTATAATGAGGCGACCAGAACTGTACGCAATACTCCAAATGCGGCCGTACTAGAGTTTTGTACAACTGCAACATGACCTCATGGCTCCGGAACTCAATCCCTTGCCACAGGATTCCTAGTCTCTGACCTGCCCTGGTAGCCACAGTATTAAGGTGACTAGCCCAGTTCAGTTTCTGGTCAATGGTAACCCCCATTTGATTGTGACTGTTGATTGTGGGGGATTCAGCGATGGTAATGCCATTGCATGTCAAGGGCTGATGTTTAGGTCCTCTCTTGTTGGAGATGGTCATTGCTTGGCACTTGTGTGGCACAAATGTAACTTGCCACTTGACAGCCCTAGCCTGAATATTGTTCAAGTCTTGTTGAATTTGATCATGGGCTGCTTCAGTATCTGAGGAGTCACGAATTATACTGAACATTGTGCAGTCATCAGCGAACATCCCCAGTTCTGACCTTATGTTGGAAGGTCATTGATGAAGCAGCTGAAAATGGATGGTCCTGGGATACAACACTGAGGAACTCCTACAATGATGTCTTGGATTTGAAATGATTGACCTCCAATCACCACAACCATCACCCTTTGTGCCAGGTATAACTCCAACCAGCAGAGAGTTTCCCCATTGACTCCAGTTTTGCTAGGGCTCCTTGATGCTCGATCAAATGCTGCCTTGATATCAAGGGCAGTCACTCTCACCTCACCTCTGGAGTTCAACTCTTTTGTCCATGTTTGAACCAAGGCTGTAATGATGTCATAAGTTGAGTGGCCCTGACAGAACCCAAGCTGAGTGTCAGTGAGCAGGTTATTGCTGAGTAAGTAATTGCTGAGTATTGCACTATAAATTCTATGATCTATGATTTAAGTACCGCTTGCAGGGCCGGCTCAAGGCACCGGCAACTCGGGCAGTCGCCCGGGGCGCCATGTGCTAGGGGGCGCCAGAGACTCGGGTTCCGCGCATGCGCAGTTGGGCCGGTGCGAACCAGCGCATGCGCGGTGGCCGCCCTCCCCCAGGGCGGCCCCCCCCTCGGTCCGCCCCCCCCTCGATCCGCCCCCCCCCGCTCGGTCCGCTCCCCCCGCCCCCCCCTCGGTCCACTCCCCCCCTCCTCGGTCCCCCCCCCCCTCGGTCCCCCCCCGCCCCTCGGTCCCCCCACCCTCGGTTCCCCCCCACCCCCCTCGGTCCCCCCCCCCCCCCCCCGGTCTCCCCCCCCCCCCCGCCCCCCCCCCCCCTCCCCCCCCCCCGCCCCCCCCCCTCGGTCCCCCCCCCCTCGGTCCCCCCCTCGGTCCCCCCCCCTCGGTCCCCCCCCCCCCTCCCCCCCCCCCCTCGGCCCCCCCCCCGCGGCCCCCCCCCCCCCCCAAGGGCGCCGAAGTTCAGCTTGCCCGGGGCGCCAGCAACCCTAGGGCCGGCGCTGACCGCTTGATAGTGCTGTTCATGACTCCATCCATCACCTTGCTGATGATTGAGAGTAGACCAATGGGATAGTAATCGGCTGGGTTGCTTTGGTCCTGTGATGCAGACAACCTTCAGAGGAGGCTGAGATGGATCATTCACTCGGCAGTTCTGGATTGTTGCGAATGCTTCAACATTATCTTTTGCACTGATGTACCAGGCTCCTCCATCATTGAGGATGGGGATGTTTGTGGAGCTTCCTCCTCCAGTGAGTTAACTGTCCACCACCATTCTTGTCTGGATGTGGAAGGACTGCAGAGCTTATTTATGATCCATTGGTTGTGAGATCGCCTAGCTCTATTAATTGCTGCTTATGCTGTTTGGCATAAAAGTAGACCTGTTGTTTTGGAGCTTCATCAGGTATTTTTAGATATGCTTGGTGTTGCTCTTGGCACATTTTATTGAACCAGGATTGATCGCCTGGCTTGGTGGTAATTGTAGAGTGAGGGATATGACGGGCCATGAGGTTACAGATTGTGGCTGAGTACAATCTGCTGCTACTGATTGCCCAGAGCACCACAAGGATGTGTAGGTTTCAGCTAATAAGATCTATTCAAAGTCTCTTTCATTTAGCATGGGACCACACAATGGAGGGCATCCTCAATATGAAGATGGGATTTTGTCTGCACAGGGACTGTGCGGTTGTCATACCTACCAATACTGTCATGGACAGTGAGGATGAAGTCAAGTATGTTATTCACTCTTGTTGGTACTCTCACCACCTACCACAGTCCCAGTCTAGCAGCTATGTCATTTAGGACCTGGCCAGCTTGGTCTGTAGTGGTATTACCAACCTACTCTTGGTGATGGACATTAAAGTCCCCCCACCCAGAGTACATTCTGCACCGTTGCTACCTTCAGTGCTTCCTCCAAATGGTGTTCAACATGGAGGAGCACTGATTCATCAGCTGAAGGGGGATGGAATGTGGTAACCAGCAGGAGTTTTCCTTACCCATGTTTGACGTGGCACCAGAGTCAATGTTCAGGACTCTCAGGGTAATTCCCCCCGACTAGATACCACGGAGTCGCCACCTCTGCTGGATCAGTCCTGCTGGTGATACGGGACAGGAATGGCGAAAGTGATTTCTGGGACATTTACTGGAGGGTATCATTCTGTGAGTATAAGTATGTCAGGCTGTTGCTAGACTTGTCTGTGAGTCAGCTCTCCCAATTTTGGCACAAGCCCCTAGATGTTAGTAAGGAGGACTTTGCAGGATTGGAAGGGCGGGGTTTGCTGATGTCGCTTCCGGTGCCCAGGTCGATGCCCGGTGGTCTGTCAAGTTTCATTCCTTTTTGATCCATGATAGTGGTTGAAATTGAGCTAGGTCATTTCAGAGGGCATTAAGAGTCAACCACATTGCTGTAGGCCAGACCAGGTAAGGACACAGGTTTCCTTCCCTAAAGGGCATTAGTGACAATCGACAATGGTTTTGTGGCCATCATTAGACATTTAATTCCAGATATTTAGACTTTTTAAATTCGCCATCTGCCATAGTGGGATTTGAACCCGGGTCCCCGTGGCATTACCCTGGATTACTTGTCAAGCAAGAATACCACCGCCTCCCTGTTGAACAAATTAGCATTGAGAGGGAGGAGGTATAAGTGATTTTAGCGGGCTTAAAAGTGGATAAAATCCCAGGCCCAGATGCAATGTATCCTAGGCTGCTTTGTGAGGCAAGAGAGGAGATTGCCGAGGTTCTGATGCTAATTTTAAATCCTCTCTGGCTGCAGGAGAAGTACTAGAGGACAGAGGTACCTTTATTCAAGTTCAGAAGTAGGGATAAACCAGGTAATTACAGGCCAGTGAATCTAAAGTTGGGGCAGGGAAGTTGCTGGAAAAAATGTTGAGGGATTGTATTAATCTCCAATTGGAGAGGCAAGGATAGTCAGCATGTCTTTGTCAGGGGGGAGATCATGACTAACAAACTTGAATTTTTCAAGGAGGTGACGAGGTGTGTAGATTAGGGCCATGTAGTTGCTGCAGTCTACATGGACTTCAGTAAGGCTTTTGACAAAGTTCCACATGGGAGACTGGTCAAGAAGGTAAGAGCTCATGGAATTCAGGGAAATTTGACAAATTGGGTCCAAGATTGGCTTAGTGACAGGAAACAGAGGGTGACGCTCAAAGGTTCTTTTCGTGACTGGAAGCCTGTGTCTCATGGTTTACCACAGGGATTGATGCTGGGTCCCTTGCTTTTTGTAGTGCGCATTAATGATCTAGACGTGAATGTAGGAGGTATGATCAGTACGTTCGCAGATGACACAAAAATTTGTGATGTGGAAACTAGAGAAGAGGAAAGCCTTAGCTTAAAGCACGATATAGACAGGCTGATCAGATGGGAAGAACAATGACAAATGGAAGTTAACCCTGAAAAGTGTGAAGTGATGTATTTTGGGCGGAACTAACAAGGCAAGGGAATACACAATGAACGGTAGGACCCTAGGAAGTACAGAGAACCAAAGGGAGCTTGGGCTGCATGTCCATAGATCCCTGAAGGCTGCTGGACAGACAGAAAAGGTGTTTAAGAAGGCATATAGATACCTGCCTTTATTAGCCGAGGCATAGAATATAAGAGCAGGGAGGTTTTGATGGAACTGTATAAAACACTTGTTAAAACACAGCTAGAGGACTTCCGGTTGCGGCTATGCGGAGCTAAGCCGCACGTTCAGCAGCTCCCGCTATTTAGGGACTTTTGGGCTGTTTCGAGGGCCCCAAACGGCGCTGTTTTTACGCATCCCGGTGGGGGAAGGTGCCTGGAAGAACTTGCCCCACACTATATGGTGCTCACCCGGAGTGGGACGAAGAAAAAGGCTGCAGCAACTCCCCCAAAAAAACGGGGAAGGAAAACAAAATGGCGGCCGGCGCAACACCCGAGGATTGGTGGAAGTGGGCGCCGGAGCAACAGGCCTCGCTCCTACGTTGTTTTGCTGAGCTGAAGGCTGAGCTGCTGGACTCCATGAATGCAACTACGAACAAGCTGCTTGGGACCCAGGTGGCCCAGGAGGAGTCTATTCGGGAGTTGCGCAGCAGGCCGTTGAAAGGGAGGAGGCCGTGGTCCTCGTGGGGAAAGTGGAGTTGCACGAGGCACTACATAAAAAGTGGCAGGATCGCTTGGAGAAGCTGGACGTTCACACGAGGCGAAAGAATCTGAGGATCCTGGGCCTGGCGGAGGGGCTGGAGGGGTTGGATCTCCCGGCGTATGTGACCACAATGCTGAGCTCGTTGATGGGGGCGGGGTCCTTCCATTTGCCCCTGGAGCTTGAGGGAGCTGGCCAGGAGGCCCAAGACAGGTGGGCCCCCGAGGGCGGTGCTGGTGCGGTTCCACTGATTCAGTGACCGGGAGTGTGTGCTGCGCTGGGCCAAGAAAGAGAGGAGCAGTAAATGGGAGAATTCGGTAGTGAGGATCTACCAGGACTGGAGTGCGGAGGTGGCTAAGCGGCGGGCCGGGTTCAACCGGACGAAGGCGGTGCTTCATGCCAAGCAGGTCAGGTTTGGAATGCTGCAGCCTGCGCGCCTGTGGGTGACATACAAGGACCGGCACCATTACTTCAAGTCCCCGGAGGAGGCGTGGGCCTTTGTACAGGCAGAGAAGCTGGCCTCGAACTCGGGCCTGGGGACATACTTTGGCCTTCGTTGTTTCCGCTGTGGCTGTTTTGTTTCAACTGTTTCAACTTTTTTAACTTCGACATGTGTGTTATGTATGCTGGTTTTCTTTTTGCTGTTTCCGGGTGGGTTTGTCTGTTGGGTATGGGTGTGGGGTATGTGGGGAACGTTGGGGGTATGTGCTTTATATGTTTTCTTCTGTACGGGGCTGGGGGTTGGGGTGAAACTGGATTTTGGGGAGCTGCGTCAGAAGGGTGGGGTGTGGCAGTGTGAAAGCGCGGGCTTCCCTCTGGTTTCCCGCGCTGCGGGGCAGGGGGGGTGGAGCTTGTGGTGGGGGCAGGGCCTCTACGGGTCTTCTTTCCCGCGCTGCAGCAATGCCAAGGAGGTGTGGCAAGAGGGGGATGACCCCATGCCGGGAGGGGATAGGTTTTGACGGGAGCTGCTGGGGTCAGCAGAAGTCAGTTGACTCACGGAAGTACCATGGAGGGTGCGTCGCGGCTAGGAGGGGTCCTAGCCTGGGGGGTGGGGGTGGGGGGGAGATACCGGGTTGCTGCTGGACCGACTAGGAAGGAGCCGATGGGGGCCGGGGGGAAGAGGAGGTGTTATCACCATGGGGAACGGGTCGAGCGGGTGTGCTGGCCTGGGGCGAACATCTGCCAAGCTATGGCTAGTCGGCGGGGGAGGGGGGCGGGTTGCCCTCTGATCCGGCTGTTTACCTGGAACGTGAGGGGGCTGAACGGGCCGGTTAAGAGAACCAGGGTGTTTTCCCATCTAAAGGGGTTGAAGGCGGACGTGGCTATGCTCCAGGAGACCCACCTGAATGTGGCGGACCAGGTTCGTCTGACGAAGGGGTGGGTGGGGCAGGTTTATCATTCAGGATTGGACACGAAGAACCGGGGGGTGGCGATTCTGGTGGGGAAGAGGGTGGCGTTCGAGGCGGCTGAGGTGGTGTCGGACAAGGAGGGCAGATATATCATGGTGAAGGGTAGGCTGCAGGGAGAGAAGGTGGTGCTGGTGAATGTATATGCCCCGAATTGGGATGATGCTGGCTTCATGAGGTGCTTGTTGGGCCGCATTCCGGACCTGGAGGCAGGGGGCCTGATCATTGGGGGAGATTTTAACACAGTGCTGGATCCCACACTGGACCGGTCCAGTTCAAGGACGGGTAGGAGACCGGCGGCGGCCAAAGTGCTGAGGGGATTCATGGACCAGATGGGAGGGGTGGATCCCTGGAGGTTTGGGAGACCGAGAGCGCGGGAGTATTCCTTTTTCTCTCACCTCCATAGGGTTTATTCCCAGATAGACTTTTTTGTCCTGAGCAGGGGATTGATTCCGAGGGTGCAGGATGCCGAGTACTCGGCCATAGCGATTTCGGACCATGCCCCGCACTGGGTTGATCTGGAGATGGGAGAGGCGCGGGACCAGCGCCCGCTCTGGCGCCTGGATGGGGGGGATGCTGGCGGAGGAGGAGGTGTGTAAGAGGGTTCGGAGAAGCATTGAGGGGTATCTGGAGGGGATGGTCTGGGAAGCTCTGAAAGCAGTGATCCGGGGGGAGCTGGTCTCCATCCGGGACCACAGGGAAAGGAGGGAGAGGAAGGAGACGGAGAGACTGGTGGGAGAGCTCCTGGAGGTGGACAGGAGATACGCAGAGGCACCGGAGGAAGGGTTGCTGGGAGAACGGTGCAGTTTGCAGGCCAATTTTGACTTGTTGACCACCAGAAAGGCAGAGACACAGTGGAGGAGGGCGCAGGGCGCGGTATATGAGTATGGAGAGAAGGCGAGCAGGATGTTGGCGCATCAGCTCCGTAGGCGAGATGCGGCTAGGGAAATTGGTGGAGTGAAGGATGGGGGTGGAAATGTAGTGCAGAAGGGGACAGAAGTAAACAGGGTCTTTAGGGACTTTTACAAGGGATTGTACCGGTCGGAACCTCCGAGGGGGAGAGAGGGGATGGAGAGCTTCATGAACAGGCTATGTTTCCCAAGGGTTCAAGAGAGGCTGGTAGAGGGGCTGGGGGCGCCAATAGAGTTGGAGGAGCTAGTTAGGGGGATCGGACAAATGCAGTCAGGTAAGGCCCCGGGGCCGGACGGGTTCCCGGCGGAATTTTACAAAAAATATGCGGACCTGGTGGGTCCCCTGTTGGTGCGAACCTTCAATGAGGCATGGGAGGGGGGGGGGGGATTTGCCCCCGACGATGTCGCGGGCACTGATCTCTTTGATTCTAAAACGGGATAAGGACCCCTTGCAGTGCGGATCATATAGGCCTATCTCGCTCCTTAACGTGGACGCTAAGTTGCTGGCGAAGATCCTGGCTACCAGGATAGAGGATTGTGAGCCAGAGGTAATTCACGAAGATCAGACAGGATTTGTCAAGGGGCGGCAGCTCAACACGAATGTGCGAAGACTGCTCAATGTTATCATGATGCCGGCAGTGGAGGGGGAGGCTGAGATAGTGGTGGCGCTGGACGCAGAGAAAGCGTTTGATAGAGTTGAGTGGGGGTACCTGTGGGAGGTGCTGGAGAGGTTTGGATTTGGGGAGGGATTCATCAAATGGGTGAGGCTGCTTTACGCGGCTCCGATGGCGAGTGTAGTCACAAATGGAAGGAGATCGGAGTACTTTAGGCTCTATCGAGGGACCAGGCAGGGGTGCCCCCTGTCCCCCCCTGCTCTTTGCACTGGCGATTGAACCGCTGGCCATGGCGTTGAGGGAGTCAGGGAAATGGAGGGGTCTGGTACGGGGTGGGGAGGAGCACCGGGTATCGCTGTATGCGGACGACCTGCTGTTATATGTGGCGGACCCAGAGGGGGGAATGCCGGGGGTGATGGAGCTGTTAGCGGAATTTGGGGACTTCTCGGGCTATAAGCTAAATTTAGGAAAGAGCGAGGTATTTGTAGTGCACCCGGGAGATCAAGAGGAGGGAATTGGGAGGCTCCCTTTCAGGAGGGTAGTGAAGAGTTTCAGGTACCTGGGGGTGCAGGTGGCCAGGAGTTGGGGGGCTCTCTATAAGCTTAACTTCACCAGACTAGTGGAACAGATGGAGGAGGAATTTAAAAGCTGGGACATGGTGCCGTTATCGCTGGCGGGCAGAGTGAAATCCGTCAAAATGACGGTTCTCCCAAGGTTCTTGTTCCTTTTCCAGTGCTTGCCCATCTTTATCCCTAGGGCCGATATCTACAAGCTTATGCAGGAGGTGGAAGAGGCGTCAGTAGAGGAGCTGAAAACAAATTGGGAGGGGGAACTGGGGGAACAGATCGAAGACGGGACATGGGCTGATGCCCTGGAGAGGGTTAATTCTTCCTCCCCGTGTGCGCGGCTTAACCTCATTCAATTCAAGGTGCTGCATAGGGCCCACATGACTGGGACGAGGATGAGTAGGTTCTTTGGGGGTGAAGATAGGTGTGTCAGGTGCTCGGGGAGTCCAGCGAACCATACCCATATGTTCTGGGCATGCCTGGCACTGGAGGAGTTCTGGAAGGGGGTGGCGAGGACGGTGTCAAGGGTGGTGGGATCCAGGGTCAAGCCAGGATGGGGACTCGCGATCTTTGGGGTTGGGGTAGAGCCGGGAGTGCAGGAGGAGAAAGAGGCCGGCGTGCTGGCCTTTGCGTCCCTAGTAGCCCGGCGAAGGATTTTGCTACAATGGAAGGACGCGAGGCCCCCAAGCGTGGAGACCTGGATCAATGACATGGCGGGCTTCATTAAGCTAGAGAAGGTCAAGTTCGCCCTGAGAGGATCGGTGCAAGGGTTCTTTAAGCGGTGGCAACCTTTCCTCGACTTTCTGGCTCAACGATAGGGTGCTGGGACAGTAGCAGCAGCAACCCGGGGGGGGGGGGGGGGGGGGGGGGGAGACGATGACTATGTTTGTTTATTTTATTTAAATTTGATTTATTTAATTTTAATTTATGGTTAAGTTTTCTTGTTGGGGGTGGGGGGACTGTGATACATGTGATGTTACGGTTTGGGGGGATTTGTGGGTGTTATGGGGCAGTTAGTTGCATATTATTACTTGTTATATTTTTATATTTTCTGTAAAAAATTCCAATAAAAATTATTTAAAAAAAAAACACAGCTAGAGTTCTGCGTACAGTTCTGGTCATCACATTATAGGAAGCCATGATGTGGAGATGCCGGCGTTGGACTGGGGTGGACACAGTAAGAAGTCTTACAACAGCAGGTTAAAGTCCAACAGGTTTGTTTGGAATCACTAGCTTTCAGAGCGCAGCTCCTTCATCAGGTGAGACTCACCTGATGAAGGAGCTGCGCTCCGAAAGTTGGTAATTCCAAACAAACCTGTTGGACTTCAGCCTGGTGTAAGACTTCTATAGGAAAGATTGATTGCACTAGAGAGGGTGCAGAGGAGATTCACCAGTTTCTTGCCTGAGCTGGAGCATTACAGCTACGAGAAGAGACTTGATCGAGGTGTACAAAATTATGAGGGACATAGACATGATAGGAAGGAACCTTTCCCCTTAGTAAAGAGGTTAATAACCAGGGGGCATAGATTTAAGGTAAGGGGCAGGAGATTTAGAAGGGATTTGAGAAAAGCTTTTTCCCCTAGAGGGAAGCTGGAACTCACTGCCTGGAAGAGTGGTGGAGATGGGAACCCTCACATTTAGATGAGCACTTGAAACATCATGGCATACAAGGCTACTGACCAAGTGCTGAAAAGAGGGGTTGGAATAGATATGGTGCTTGATGGCCAGTGCAGACACGATGGCTCAAAGGGCCTCTTTTTGTGCTGTATAACTCGATTCAGAGTTGACAATAGTATGGCAGTAGATGCAATTTATCTGGATTTTCAAAAAGCCTTTGATAAGGTGGCCCAGAATAGGTTGATGAAAAGGTCAGAGAATATGGAGTCAGGGCACAGGTGGCAGAATGGAGTGCCAGCTGCTTCAATACAGAATGCAGAGAGTGAGTAAAGAGTAGTTATTCAGTGTGATGGAAGGTGGGAAGAGGTGTTCCAAAGTGCTAGGACAGGAACTGTTCACAATTTACATCAACTATTTTGACTTTGGAATCAACAAACACAATATCCAAATATTTGGATGACCCCAAATTTAGGGATATGGTCAATAATCAGGAGGATTAAATTTACAGATTTCAACTCGCTCACTTACAGAATCAAATTTGGGCCCAATAGTTTTCATTGTTGGAATCAAAGTTCTCCAGCAATAACTGCCTTTGTTAGATTTGGCTTAAAACGGTTGGTTGAAAAGCAGGCGTTTGTAAATATGGAGCTGGATTGACAATTCATTTGTAATTACACAACAAACAGAAACCACGCTAAGAATTCGCTTTTATTTTCCTCTTTGAAATTCAAATAATTTCTTTGAAAAATCAAAGCAACCAACATGCAATTGTGTCACTCAAATGATTGTGTTGTCCATTACTTTATCTTGGTTTTGTTTCTGTAATCATTTTATTTGTGAATAAATCTGGGCTGTAAAGTGTCTCTACAACTTTGACCAGTGTGATCCTTCCATCTCTCAAATTCACAGATGTAATGCACACCAAGCATCTTCTCAAATCATTAATTGACCACAGATCAGGGTTAATCGTTAAGACTTGGGATCACTTACTTGCGCAGAGAATAAAAAACACCAATAACAGCTCATGAAAAATATGAGTTAATATCGGAAACTATCATTTGGTCTCTCACAGCGTAAGTTATTGGAGAAAAACATGAACTATTTAGACTTTATAACCCGGGAAAAAAACTCTTAAAATACATGTGGAATTGTCTATTGATAGTTCCTATGGCATCCGATTCCACCATCTATGTGAAATAATTTCTCCTCCAATTCTTTTGTCAATTGTTTCATATCTATGACCTCTGGTTACCAACCCATTTATAAAAAGGAGTTTCTCTCGACGTGTTCGCTCAAAACAAAGTAATTTACAATCATTCTATTTGGTCCCCCTTTAACCTTCTCTGTCTGGGGAGAATAACAAAATCCTCTTCAGTCTATCCACATAACTTATGTCCCTCGTCCCTGATGCCATCCTAGTAGACACCCTCTATATCCTCCCAAGCTTTTGACATCCTTCCTAAAGTGTGGGGCCCAGAATTGTACACAAGGCCAACTGTGGCACAGCTGGTTAGTTCTGTGACAAATCAGAAGATCAGATTCCACTCCAGGACTTCAGCTCAAAAATCAAAGCTGAGGATCTATTGCAGTACTGAGGAATACTGAACTGTTGGACACACTGTCCCTTGGATGAGATGTTAAACTGAGGACCCGTCTTCTCTAAGGCAGCTGGAAAAGATTCCATTGCAGTAATTTGAACAATAGCAAGTGTCCTTGCCACTATTTTTTCCTCAATGTCACAAAAGAAAAATGATCTGATCATTGATCAAGGTGCTGTTCATGGGAGCTTGTGATGTGTAAATTGGTTGCTGTTTCCTGCAGTGCACTAGTCACTGCACTTCATTTGGCTGTAACATGCTTTGGGACGTCCAGTGGTCTTGGAAAGTGCTATATAAATGCAAATTTTTCCAGGTTTAAAGGGGCTTCCATTTTGTATTCAATGCCCTGATTTGCAAAGCCAAGTAACCCGCATGCTTTCCTAATTGCCTTTTCGACTTATCCTGCCACCTTGAAGAATTTGTGAATATGCACTCCCAGGTCCCTCTGCTCTTGAGCCCATTCAGAATAGTACCACCGACACCGAAAATGTTAATTTTCCCTCATCAGATATGAACTAGTTAGAATGTGATGTCAGTATTTTCTTATTTGTGGGTTTCTCGAGCAGTTGTAATCAGTTTTCCCCGTAGTGTCAGGGTAGGAGGTGAGGTCAGAGTTGGGAAGAGTTTGAATAATGTGAGGCAGGTGAGTCAGGTTTTCAAATAGCCATTTATTTATTTTCCTAAGAATCAGATAGATCTTTTTCTTCCAAAATAAATACAAACTGAAAAAAACATTCTAGAAATTAAAGGAGTATCTAGTCTTTTTTTTGCTGGATTGGAGTACCGTGCTCCCAGCCCAAAGTATGAAAGGGTTTGCAGTACAGTTGTTTTTAAATGTACTTGTTTAAAATAGTGCTTCTGCTATCACACCACATCAGTTTGCTGCCCACTAGAGTTACCTGCAAAAATTTAGAAAAGGTTTCATGATATTCATTTTAAATGTACTCAAAGAAGTGTTTTCGCTGAAAGCCTAGAAATGTCAAGAGAAGTTTACAAACAAAAAATAATTTAAAAATCCTTAACATAACAATGTACATTATTTACAATGGATTTGCCTAGGGCATAACCTTGAGCTGACTGAGCCATCGATTCATGTTCACCTGTTAACAGACAGAGCTTTTATATAAAATGCGTTTTCCAGGTAGACAACTTCCTTCTGCATTGCACTGTTTGGTGTCCTTGTTCTCCACCAATGAACCACCAATTTTGGTACCCATGTCCTGTGTGTAAAAAACCAGAGGGTTTGTTTTTTTAAATGTTTCTTTTCCTTTTGGAAAGCAAATTACATTAAAAAATATATCTTCGTTTGGGAGGGGGTGGGGGAAGTCTACCCAACAAACTAGCAGACGGTTCAATATCTCCATATTTATTACAATTGAAATGTAATTTTAGACCTGATGGAAATGTAATGAGGGACGCTGCAAAATATCACACTTTGTGGATAGTTTAGAGTTTGATCAAAAGGGGTGTTACATCGACTGTCTGAACCTTCATGCAGAAAAGCGCTCTTGTACGCTTGTTGGGGGAAAGAGGGCTTTTTAAAGGGTAAGAGATAAGATGGAGGGGAAAGAGATTGACCATTTTTCTACCTTGCGAAATGACAGGCTTAAGCATTTCCAGATCAAGAATGGCACTGGATCAGAGTACACAGCAATTCTGCAAAATTAGTGCCACTTAAACACACATTAAAAGTGAACCATTAAATTTAAAGTAGATGGCTAATTTTGAGGGAAGAACAGTCAAGATTAAGAAAATCCTTTTGTCTTCCTGTACAGGTTTACATTTAAAATGGAGTTTCCTAGTTAACAACCACTCTTCCTGCTGCATACTAACAGCCATGACAACTCCATTACAAAGATAAGCTGTACAGGGGAGCAGGATGTCATTATACTGAAACTACTGCTCCGGATAGTTACAATTGTATTTAACAACCTCCCAATACGCTTAATGACCACTGATCATCTGATCTTGGTTTTCTCGCTGGAACCACTTACCACACTAAACAGTCTCATGTAGTGGCAAAACATGCTCAGCAGTTTTATCTCTCTAAACCATTCCCCTTTTCAACACTTTTAAATTAGTAAAATACGTTTTTTCTGGAGCGAAGGGTATGTATATATATATCCATAAACGGCAAGCAAATACAACATTCTGCTCAAGTCTTCAAGTGGAATCCACTACTTTGTAAATCACTTAGGTTACAGTAAAATTCCGTTAACTATGGACATCCAAAATGGACACTTGGCAGAATATTCTGCCCAGATTCCCCGAGAAAGGAAACATCAACATAGCTTTAGAGACAGTCTTCAATAGCAACACTCATGGTCCTTCTCATGTTTGAGATCTAACATCACAATTATATCAGCTGGGCTTATACAAAACAAAAACTAATGAAAAGAGTTAGATATACAATGTGAAAATAAACGAGTTGTCGGAAATGTTACAAAATAGATGGGAACAATTAAAGAAATGGATTAATTTAATTTTTCCTTTAAAACATACAAATTTATTCTGCAAGACAAATAATCAAACCATTCCTTCTTACCCAAGGTGAGTCATCTTGTTAAACTCAGGGTTAGCTGTGGTCAGCTGTAAAGTGTGTATGACACTGTTTCAAGAGGAAATGGTTGAGCTGTCAAACATAAACTGAACATTAGTGCCTTAAAGCCTAGTGTTCTGAATCACTGCCCAATTTCACAGCTTCTAACCAGTGCCAATAGTCTGAGTACTTTTCTACTTTACAATTTTCCTATTGTCGCTGTGAGCTGGCATTTTTTTCAGGAAAGCAAATAGCAAATTCAAATCATATGAGCCAGTGAAAGATCCCTGAAGTAAATTAAAACCATTAAAAAACTTCACTGTGGCACCTGTTCATTCCAGGACCATTCTTCCAGACGTATTCCGGAATGAGTTTTAAATAACATGGGGATTGATGACATGAACTATATAGTATACAAATATCGCACAAGTGGAGTTATCATTGTGCATGGGCTCGAAAAGATTACTTTATCTGAAACATCTTCAACAATCCAATTCCCGAATGGCAGCTGAGAGTCTAAATCACTATCTATCTGTTGAGGTGCAATCAATACTAAGCAAACAGAATCCTTTATTTGTTGGTCTAACTAAATTGAATTTCAAACCATCCAAAACTCATCTTCACAAAAAGTCCTTGAGGGATTAGAAGAAAGAACAAAGAACTGGGCTGCATGGAAAACTAGCTTAGCTTACTTAGTCTAGACCAAAACTCAGTGCGGGTGTCGCATTGTAAGGTCGCCAGATAAACAAGATCTTTAGTAACAGAGAATCATTATTTGTGTGTTCTAATTTGGTCTAATATACAGCGAGTGATTAGAAACAAAGCAGGAAAGAAGCTCAGCAGTTCAAGCACTGAATGTTCCACCAACATCCAACGGGTCAAATGTTCCGAAAAGACAAGCCTACCAACCCACTTCCCTTAGATACTGAGGCAATTACACATGACAAACACTCCCAACTTGGACGAGCAGGAAGTAAACATGCCCAACCCGCTTGAAATGAGTCCTTCTGCTCTCACTTGAAGGTTCGAGAAATTCCAGACTGCTTGCTGAGGAGGGTGGCCCAGGGCAGAGTGGGCCCAGCAGAGGAAAGATAGGATTGTGGGTGGAAAAGGGGACAAAAATTAAATAAAGAGCAAAATCACAATTTCAATAGAGTAGGTTCACTACCACAATTCAGCATCATATTTGATGCTGATTTGTAATTTAGGCTTGTATTCACCAATACAAGACACCAAGTAACTATTACTAAGTATGGAAAGATAGTAAACTTGAAAATATAAGAGGATCTAGATTTGATTTATTCTGTTCCTTGCTTAAAAAAAAACAATTTGCGAATTTATGTTTTAGGTTATTAGCAAGTTTTTAAAAAGTTTCTTTTTATTTTGTACTGCCATTTCTTTTTTTATTTATAGACAAACCATACACACCATCTGTTAATCAAAGCTGAAAAAGTTATGCAGCAAAATATTTTTTAGCGGACACATTATTAAGGATCGGGCTATATATTGAACATATTTAAAAGTTCTGGCTGGTGCATGGCTCATTCATCCACCTATTGCTAGATCTGGTCAGATATCCAATTGGTGGCTGTCATTTCAATTAGACAGCGTGGAAAGGATAAAAATGACCCGCTAATACAATTTCTGAATGCCATTAAATAAAGCCTTGCACCATATTTAGCAGAGGTTATTAGCAGATTGAATGTACACTTGGTCATATGTATAAAGCAGACTAAAGGCATCTCAGAAAAAAGCAATGAATACACAAACACTCTGACTTTGATTTCTAGAATCGGATAAGAATACTTTAAAAGTAAGAAATTACTGCTGGTGGTATTAGTCGACAAACATTGGATCGTTTTTGCTATTTGAAAGGGGAATCTAATAGACGTAGTAATACTTTCATTAATGCAACATATAGCAGAATATAAAATTCACATACTGGACATTCATGCATTAATACTGACAACGATAAATTTGAGGCTGCCATTTCCAACAGTAACGTGTCCCCAAGTAGTTGCTGCAGATATCACTAACTGGCCCAACTGACTGCCTTTCTTCCATGGCACCATCCATGCCTGGGTCTTGCTAGGGAGTGTCCACTGGGATGCTTGATGCCTTCTACAACAGGTCGACACAGGAGGGACTGAAGTAGGCATGGGTGACAATATTAACAATTTAACTTTATCATTTTCCTTTCGCTTTTCTTATAATTTGGAGGTTTATTTGTTGTGCCCCTTTACAAATGGTCACTTTTCTAAATTTGATTTTAACCTTTGACACCCGTGTCACCCAAACAGCATTTCAGAAGAGTTAGACATCACCAACTAGACGTAAAGGCTCGCACGAAAGCTACTAGCAAGCTTTGTATCCAATTTGGGAAACTATGCTATTCTTTGAAGGGAAAATTCCAACCATACAAATACAGTAACTTTAAGTATTCCTCTGCAAAATGCATGCCCATGTTTGATTTGAAATGACTTGAAATATTATTTTTCTCCAGTAAGGTATTGTAGCCCATTTCCCAGATTTTCTGCGCAATCGCAATCATCGGAAACACAAATAAATTGAACCAATGTCAATTTAAAGTCAGCCAAAAGCAAGCCTGTAAGGGTTTTCTACGTGCTAAATCAGGAAAAACCCTTTCTCCAAGATAAGATAAATTGCTTATTGTCACAAGTAGGCTTCAAATTAAGTTACTGTGAAACGCCACTAGTCGCCACATTCCGGCGCCTGTTCGGGGAGGCTGGTACGGGAATTGAACCGTGCTGCTGACCTGCCTTGGTCTGCTTTCAAAGCCAGCGATTTAGCCCAGTGTGCCATCACAGCATGCCATGATACGGGAGGGTACAAGTCTACATTCTATAATTCTTCGATGTGGTACAATGTGGCATCAGCACATTGCTGCATTCAAATACTTTTATATTCAACTCACCAAAGATGGCTGCTCTCCTAATGAAAGCCACCATGTTTTTGGGAGTCTTGAGGCTAGGCACAATAATGTGATATTTTGCCATTTACACTCCTCTCAGTCATTGCATTCAATAAGCTGCATGAGTACTAGAATCCAAGGTTAGGCAATGAAATATAGTGCTTTCATGCTGAGCCTCTGGAAAAAAAACAGAAGATGGTAAACCCAATTGAAAGATCAGCAAACTCATACTTTTAAAAAACATTTGTCTGTAAAAATCAAACTCAGGATCTCATTTTGCAGAAAAATACTCAAGGATAAAATTGCATTGGGGCTTTGTCCAAGAATTCTTCTCCTTGGTATGTTTCTACCATAAACTAGGGTTCATAAGACAGTTGTTGGTTCTACATAAGAATCCATCTGAGCACTTAATGGAGAGACTGTACGCTCTCCTTTAGATCTCCTCAAACAGTAATAGTGACGGGGTGGAGGAGACACGATGATACCTATTTATAGTCTGACGCTCAGAAAAACTAAATCAAAACTTAAAACATCGCCTTCCCAGGAGCACATATTCTCACTGACGCCTGTTAAAAAGTTGAGAGTGGAGATCAGGATTGCTCTCAGCCTGCGATTTCAATGCTGGTGTAGTATTACATGTTTGTTGACATTGCTACTGTACTTCAAAAAAGTATGGTGAAGTGCTTTTGGTATTTCAGTATGATCAGGTGCTACACAAATGTATATATATCAGGAATACTGACAAGAGCTGAAGTTTTCAATACCATCACTGGGTTGACAAGCAGCTTCAAGACCAACAAGGTTCCATTCCTGTCCACCATAAAAACACAGCTTATGACAGCCGACTGGATATGCCACCCATTTATGACCTTTTTTCTACATGAACAACCAAAATAGGCAGGTCATCACACTGCAATCTCAGGATTACAACTGGGAATATCTACCCGTAGAAATGTACTCTTAGTATTTTATTTCTGATTGCTGATCAGGACACCTCAACTGTTATAGAACATAGAACAGTACAGCACAGAACAGGCCCTTCGGTCGAGCAATGATCACCCTACTCAAACCCACGTATCCACCCTATACCCGTAACCCAATAACCCCCCCCTTAACCTTACTTTTTAGGACACTACGGGCAATTTAGCATGGCCAATCCACCTAACCCGCACATCTTTGGATAGCGTAGAGTTCCACAGACACCAGCAATCCTATAACTTGCTAAATCTTTAAGCGCAAGTGCAGAGTGTCTATTGGGCATCATTCACCTTGTGTGTTTTCCAGTAGCGATTCGGTGGACGAAAGTCGGGGTGACACTGGATTGTGATCAGAAGCAGAGGCCCTAGGTAAGTAATTCCTCTTGTACTCAACATCGAGATCAACTGTAAAATCTCCACTATCCCTGGAGCTGAAAACAGCAGAGACCAGGGAGTGAATTTGGACCTTCTTGGTCTGTGTGGCTCAGTATTATATCAGGCGATCCATTTACCCACAATGAGACTAACCCAGGAATGAAATATTCTAATTCATCGTTTTCCATTTTCTCTGGGGGAGGGAGGGGCATTGAAATACTTTACATTAAAAGTACTCCTCCCTCCACTGGGGACACACGTGTCCCAGCTGTCTTCCTAAAAACGTTATCTTTCAATCATAGATTCCTGTTTAAAGTACCACAGATGCAGGTTTTCAGCAGAACTCATCACCTCAATGCTCAAGTTTTAATTAGGGTCTTCAGGAGGTGCACCAAACTCCATTCACGTTATTGTAACTATGGGCTTCTGTATCCGTCTAGCTACTCAGTGCTGGTGACTTCCTCTTTCAGGTCTCTATTAGGCCATAAGTTGCCTCAAAACAGAAGGCCCTACAGCAATCTTGTGCTTGCTATTGATACAACGCAAGATGCCCTTAAACCATGCACCAACAACCAAATATGGTGTATGCTTCAGACAGAAAGTGGTGGCAAATTAATTGAAAATTGTAAACAACCTGGGAAATTCTATAAAAACTAATTGTGCTCAGCTGAGGCTATCAATTGCTTTAAAAGTAACATTACACAAGGCACAGCCTTTACGTATCTCTGATTCCCCTATCTGGAATGCACACAAAGATTTAGAAACCTAATAATTCTACTAAGCTCATCATAGTCTTTTTTTTAAAACACAGGCTTAAAGTCCAACTCAGAGCAGGAAACAATTCAGTTCATAGATTTATTAAACTACATATGCAGCCTACTTTAACCAGTTAATCAGCCACATTAATTAAAGTGCCTTCTCTGAGGAGGTACCACATCCCCCCTCTCACCACAACACTCTCAGGTGAAAATATGACTGTGAACAGGAGTGCAGAAGATGGTCACTTTATCACCCCACCTGTGCAAACAATTCACAAACCCAGATTGTGAACGTGCAACTTTAACAGCCTGTAAAGCTCTGATAACTGACTCACACATATTGTTTGGTCAAGAAAAATACTTCCGACCAGCAGTTTCAAAAGTACCGTCAGCATAACTTCAGCCAACTAACAAAAACAAAAGTTGAATGGGAGACCATATTATCTTTGGGTAAGTTCTATGCTTAACTTGTTTTGCAGAAGGTCAGACAGTAACACTTTTCCTGCAACGTAACAGGTGAGTCTAAGGCTAAATCAGAACATACAAATGTGATCGTGTGAGAGAAACCCCAGAGTTACAGATAAGTGTGTGCAACATGAATGTAATGTAGATAAGGGTAATCAGGGTAAGTAACTTCAATAGTATAAGTCTTTACTGATTTTATCGGAAGGAATAAAAGGACTTTTACTTCTGATTAAAATGCAGAGTACGTCTTACAGTTATGTGTGGTTTGAAGTGTGGTATTTAGCAGCAGGTTTAAAATCACAATTACTGTCCCAAAACAAATAGAGAGTTGTCTTTCTGTAATTTAGAAGAACTGAAATCTAGCAGTGAACACATTCACTTCCATTATTAGTCGCTTTTCTCCCCATTTAATTGTCGTCAATGGTTTTTCGGGTACTATACCCCTCTGATCAGAGCTCTCCACGCTCACTTTCTTTTTTCGGTCATCTGGTAGGGTATATTTTTCAACTGGAGATTATGCATAAATAATGTAATAGAGAAGTTTTAAGTTCTGGTATAGACCTGTCCTCTATAAGCAGGGTTTTCATTATGTAAATGTGAATATCATAAAAGATGGACTTTATACAGGAATCACAAGTCCATAATATCACTTATTCATAATTCTAAGCAATTAAAAGAGTTAAGGCAATCCATGGCTTCACAGTATCCGATGCTCTATATTGCTCATTTTATGCTCTGAATTTAATTAAAGCAAATTATATGGCTTCTGATCTCGCCAGCTTTATATTTTTTAAAAATCTAGACTTGGGTTTAACCAGATCTGATGACTCTGTCCCTTGCTTTAATTTTGTGTTTTAAAGAATGGTTTGACTCTTGCTCAACACAGTTTAGTACTGCTGGAATAGCTGCTCTGCTTCCTGTTTTCAGAACCCTCGGCTGTCCATCGGTTCATGTCTAGCGGCCAGCACTGTTCTGTCTCTGCTCCATACTTTATAGTTTAAAATTCAGTGCTTTGAGACGCTGCTGTCTTCTGCATTTTACGCTCAGTATCACTGAGCTGCAGGTCCACTTTTATTTTAAAAAAATAAAACATTAAAAAATGAATGAACTTTCTATGGTCAGTCAGTGTCACTGGAATCGCTGCTCTGTTCGCCCTGCACCTTGCTTCGATGCTGCATGGCACGGTGATATGCAATCTGCACCGATTTCCTGATGTTTGATTTCCTCCCCTCTAACATCTTCATTTTATCCAGGGTCTGGTCCACGCCAAGAGGAACGAGTTTTGTTCGAGGGAGCCATTGCCTGGGTAATAAGAACACATTATGTACCAGCATTGTCTACAAATGGCCTGCTTAAATATGCAAATATTTTCACAAAAGCTTTATTTGCCACTAAACAATCTGCTTCAATCTCATCTTTTCCTGTATCCCCCTGCTCCCGCTGGTCAAACGCCATGTATACTTGTGTAAGCATCAAATTTCTGAGACCCGCTTTTTCAGCAAAAGTTTTGTGGACTTTTACACGGGTGCTGTTTTTGAGGGGCTTACTTTCAACTAAAAGCTAACGGGGAAGCTGTTGCCGAAACAGATGGAAACATCCTACTTGCACTCTCATCATTTGGATACATGCCCATGAACAGTTCTAAACTGTGGAATTTATCTTTGCTTCCAAACACAGTGCCAGGGCTTAATCGGCCCCTGAAGATCCTTTTTTCCAGTTCCATGGATTTTGAACCTGATTTGGAGCGCCCAGTCTTTCAGGTGGCCTGGCACTCGATTCCAGACTGATTTACTTTTACTGCACTCATTGGATGTTAGGCGAATGTAATGACACTCCAAACTGTTTTAGTGAATAAGGATTTTTGGTCGATATTTACACGAGATTGACTATTGCTTGAATATATACGGTAGATTGATCCATAGAGTCCCTACAGTGCAGAAGGAGGCCATTTGGTCCATCAAGTCTGCACTGATTCTCAGAAAGAGCACCCCACCCTACTCCCCGTAACCCCATCTAACCTGCACATTCCTGGAGGGGCAATTTAGCATGGCCAATCCACCTAACCTGCACATCTTTGGACAGTGGGAGGAAACCAGAGCATCCGGAGGAAACCCACGCACACACGGGGAGAAAGTGCAAACCACACAGTCACCAAAGGTAGGAATTGAACGCGGGTCTCTGGATCTGTGAGGCAGCCACTCTGCCACTGTGGCGTACATCCTTTGATTTTTTTTTTTAGAAAAATAATTCTCAGATACGGGTGCTCATGGCAAAATTAGAAGATATTGCCCATTCCTCGGTGTCCGGAGAGGATGGCAATGGGTCTTCTTGAACCACTGCTTCAAAGGGCACATTAGAGTCAACCACATTGGAGTGGAATTGGAGATTGGGCTAGAGCTGGTAAAGATGGCAAGTGTAAAATTGACATGAGTGAACTAGTTGGGTTAATATGGTAATCAAATAAATCCTTATTGACTAAAAATCATAACTTTTACTGATATCAGCTTTTGGATTTCCAAATTTTTATAAACGGAATTAAAATTGTCGGACTGACATTGTGTGACTTGAATTCATGTTCTCTGGATTATTAGTGATGGTGGAGCCTAGATTGACTAGTCTAGTAACCCATATCTGAGAAAAGAAAACATTTTCATTGCTTTACTGAAGTAGATTTATTCATAATATATTGAAATGTTTAAGCAATTTTAATCTGATTAGTTAGGGGGTTGTAAAAAATTGTGAATTGAGATTATAATAGACAAAGAAACAAGGAGATTTAATAGACGTTGTAAAATTGTTAAAAGATTTTGATAGCGTGCATTGGAAAATACTATTTTCTTTATACGTGGGACTCCCTAATGACGGCTAACCAATGTAAAATTGTACATACAACATACAGTGCAGAAGGAGGCCATTCGGCCCATCGAGTCTGCACTGGTCCACTTAAGCCCTCACTTCCACTCTATTCCCATAACCCAATAACCCCTCCTAACCTTTTTGGACACCAAGGACAATTCAGCATGGCCAATCCACCTAACCTGCACATCTTTGGACTGTGGGAGGAAACCGGAGCACCTGGAGGAAACCCACGCAGACACGGGGAGAACGTGCAGACTCCGTGCAGACAGTGACTTAGCGGGGAATCGAATCTGGAACCCTGGCACTGTGAAGCCACAGTGCTATCCACTTGTGCTACCGTGCTGCTGCAAAATTGTTACTGAAAGTAAGGTGAGATATAGGAGAAATGTATTTATCCAGAGCAGAGAAGAGGTTGCCACAGGAGCAACTGAAAAAAAATGCACTGCATCTTTTCAGGGAAAAGTAAATAATTATTTGAAGCAGAGAAAGATATAGAGAAATATGAGAGGGCAAAAATTAATTTCAGACTGCTCTAGCAAGGAGTCAGCCGAGGGACAATCGGCCAAATGTTTCCCTTGTTTGCGATAAACATCCATGTACAAATTGGAGCTTTATTATCTGGGTTCACAATCTCAAAACATGCTGTCTTTGGTAAATATTAGTGCAACATTTAAAAAAAATTTTTTTTTTAAAGAGTACCCAAATATTTTTTCTCCCCAATTAAGGGGCAATTTAGCATGGCCAATCCACCTAACCTGCACATCTTTGGGTTGTGGGAGTGAAACCCACGTAGGCACGGGGAGAATGTACAAACTCCACACAGACAGTGACCCAGGGATATTAATGCAACATTGATAATATAATTAACTTGTTTACTTTATAGCCATATGTTTAAAAGAAAACTTCAATCGGATTATTTGATTTAATCTCTCATTTCCATAGTGTTTTGCGAATTTAACAGGTTCACTCTCATTTCACCAAATGCTCCTTATGCAAAGCTGAAATGTGATCCATTAGAGTAAATAAATGAAAACATAAGAAAACATGGACAGGTAAGAGGCCATTTAGCTCACTCAGCCTTGTCCTTTCAACAGGTCATATGGAATTTATACAATTATAGAATCTACTGAATTGATTTTGTCCCAGAGATGTGAATAACCACAAGGGAATGCAACCTTTCAAGGGCTCTTTGCTGGAGCAATCTGCATTTAATCACCATACCTTGCTGTTTCATATCTCCCAATATCTTACCCTGCTTCAAATATTGAATTACTTTTCCCTTAAAAGATGCAGTACTTTCTCCCTCAGTTACTCCTGTGGCAAATTCTTCACTGTTCCCTATAAATACATTTCTCCTGTCATCTCCACTTACTCTCAGTGATTAATAGAACTTGGCGATTTCCCAGAACCTACATCCTCTCAAATTGATCTGATTAAACCCTGTGGCCTGAACAAAAGTTATTTCATTCTTACCATGTTCTCTTGTTGTCAAAGAAAAGAACGAGGTAGAGGTGTTCCCGTGCTTCCACGGTCATTTGTTCTCCCAGTTTGAGCACATCCAATGGTGGAACAGGGATTGGAACACCGTGATGATACAGCCCTTCCCGAGGCATCTTCGGATCTATAATCTGTGGAAGTAGATGTGGATTTACAATGGCATCTTAATAACTACATTCTCTAGAATCTTTGCGCTTTTCTAATACAGTCTATACCAGATGGTTCAAAATAATTTATTTTTCTTCTCAGCAATGTTACAAATACAAACAGAAAAAGGTGGTTTATGTTTTGGGACTGTCGCTTTAATTTAGGCCAAAATGGAGGAACGAAAGGGATCATGTGACATACTCCAAATTCTGTCCCTCAACGAGGCTGGGTGACTTGGTTGTTAAAGGTTAAAGAGGAAGGAAGTGCAAGATGTTCACACCTGTACACTCTAGACAATGGCAAAGGCATCTGTGCTGACAGTGGATAGACCATTAGTCTCCCAAGTGTTACAAGGAGGTGTCAGGAAAGTCAATTTTTATAAACTGATGTACTTTGAACTGTCTATTTAATTCCCAGGCAGAATGGAGTTAGGAGTCCAGAGGATAGCGAATTAGCATTTCCACCTGGATACAAGGCCATATGATTCACATTGCCATGGGAATTAGTGTTGCGAGGGGAGGGGACCATAGCAATCCATTGTAGAATTAGATTACAGGGATTTTCTGATATACTTTGAAACTCACAAGAGACGAGGAAGTCTACAAGAGTCAAAGAGAAAGAGACAGTCCTGCATCCAAAGCAGAGAACATTTTGTCTTCATTATTCACCACACAGAAGGCGAGTGGGAGTCCATTTTCAGATTGAAGCAACCACGTTCATGAAGATTTAAAAGGGTTGGAAGATTTGTCCATCCTTGGCTAGTGAGAGGAATCTCCAGGGTAACCCTCACCATAAAGTCAGTCCTGAGATTAGAAGTTACCTGGCTGGAAAAGGATAATGGAAGCTGGCCATTTGAATGGAGAATAACTTGAAAATGAAAAAATGAAATGAAAATCTCTTATTGTCACAAGTAGGCTTCAAATTAAGTTTCTGTGAAAAGCCCCTAGTCGCCACATTCCAGCGCCGGTTCGTAGAGGCTGGTACGGGAATTGAACCATGCTGCTGGCCTGCTTTAAAAGCCAGCTAAACCAGCCCCTGACTTGAACTGGTTGTAGAAGAATAACATCCACTTCAGAAACAATGTAAATATAATCATGGCGTGGGAATTTTCAGTCATTTTAAAAGTTAAATGGGCAATAGCATTTAGTCAATGTTATTTTTGGTTTGTTTGTTGGATTAAAACTTGTCATCTCGTCGTGTAATCATTCTAGTCAGTCACTGGAAATTTAAATATCTTTTTAAGTTATTGATCCCTACGAGGATTGTAACAGCGATCAATTGGTACAATTTGAAATCTTCATGCCAGCCTTGTTCTCTGTAATGTAAGATCAGCTTGAGTTTGTCCCATTAGAAGCTAACAGCAAGAAGTAGCACACATTCAGGGGCATGCTCTACCTGATTCCCTTGTAACTACAGCTTCACATCGATATTTGTAGCCAGATTCTGTTGAGGTCTAGCCACCACTCTGTGTGCAGGAATCCTGGGCAAGTATTTTATAAACGGCAGTGCAACATGTTGAAGTAGAAGTAACAGCACCACAGAGTGGTGGGCCATGGATCTGCACCAATGATTCTCTGTGTGGCAAGTTCCTGATCTCGGCTGCGCCATTTCTCCAGAGGTCTATTTCAGAAAATCTGATTTTTCAAATGGAAGGTATGGAATTCCAGCGAGTATTATGCTGCAGAGATTCATTTTAATTTGTTGCGCATTTCAGAAAATTTGGAAAGTTTAGTTTTCAATATGGATATGTACCACTGCCAGCTCTGTTTCCAAAGGGTCAAAACTGTGTCGAAATTGAGTTTCCACTAGCCCCAGTATCAAATGATGGGGAAGTGAGGAAGTGCATTCTGCTGCTTGGTTATCACATAAACCGAACTACTGCCCCTTAATTCTTATTAACAGTATGTTTTACAGTCTAGTTTTGTCAAAATGGACACAGCAGATATTTTTGTTCGGAGTTCCATAAAGTGGCGGCAGGAAGTTAACGACCACACAAATGGACAATTCGTGTTCAGCGATGTCAGTGCAATTGTACCACATCATGGACAATTGAGCAAGTTATTTAAATTATAGTCACAACTGAAATTGAAGAGCATATTACAAAATGGAAATAGATTATATTATGGAATATTATACGCCAGGAATAATTCAATCGATATGAATTAGATTTAATTAGAGAGAATGGGAAGGGATTTAGTGTCCTGTCAACATTTATCCCTCAATCAACTTTACACAAATCAGCTCTTCACATTGCTACTTGTGGCAATTGCTGGGGGCAAATTGACTGCTGCATTTATGCATTACAACAGTGAGCAATGAAGTTTTGTTTTGAAAAGTGCTTCAGAACATACTCTGGTTGTGAAAGGCGCTAAATAAATGCAAGTTTTTTTTCACTGATTGGTCAACAGCCTAGAAATCAGTCTATTCATTCTATTTACTAATGAGATATGCTGTCCTTAAAAAAAATACATTAAAAAATCTTATTAAAAACTAGTCCCACCCCTTTGTGCAATATTATAATTTATAGAAATTAAATGGCAATGAAAAGAAGTTGCACATAAGTAAAAGGAGCAGCAAGGAATATCTCACAGCCAAACATCTGATTCGTCATTGTTAAAGGACATACCAGAGCCGGGTACGATGGGTATCCCCTGCACTTTGCCCAGACCAAATCCAGAGACTCCAATGGACTGTCCTCATCATCTGACATCCAGCCTGTAGACCGGCTCAGTCCCTTGCGCACTATTATAAGAAAAAGATTTAGTACATTCAGTACAGATTCGAATGAAAGTTCTGAATGCAGTCGCACCATGTGGCAGGAATCCTAACTACTTCAAAATTTAACTGAAATTTAGGAATCATTCAAACTTCCCAATGTGGAAAGTAGAAAACATGTGTTTTTACAGATAATTGAAGTCACTTGTTTTTAATACTAGCATTGAGTTTGTTTTAGATCTCCCATTGCAAATCAAGTGATTTGGTACATTTAAAATGCTACATGTCCTCACAGTCGCATGCAATAGAGCACATTTTAAAACAGCTTGAAGTCCTTGAGATTATTGCACTGGACAAAAAGATATGAGGGAACGATACATTAAAACAAAAGTCATTAAGCTTCAACTGGCCCATTTTCAAAATGTTAAAAACAGTTATGATAAACAAGCTCCTTCCCAAGTGATATCATACAAGGACCACAATGGGAAATCAAGTTAAGAGTTGCATTAGAAGATCCTTATTTGGAATCTGGGTTACTTCTACACAGCATGAGGGAGAATGCTACAAAACCAGAACAGGGTGCAAACATTTTCACCAATAGTTTTCTCAGGATGATGCCCAACCTATTCACACTAACTAATGTGATGCTGGCAGAGTTAGCAGAAGAAGATGTGCACAAAGATTACATTCTGCATTAGAACAGAGGAAAACTTAACTGTAGAGCGTGCATGCAATGTACAGATTCAAGAACCTGTTAAATGGCATGTAACACACACTACTGGTCAGAGCAATTCAAACCCATAACCTCTCCTGAATTGTGACTGGGCATAAATATTAAACATAAAGAAATATTTAAAAATATACTATTGCTGGCAATTCCAATTAGGACAGAGTTTTTTTTTAAATTTAGAGTACCCAATTATTTTTTTCCAATTAAGGGGCAATTTAGCGTGGCCAACCCACCTAATCTGCACATCTTTGGGTTGTGGGGGTGAAACGCACGCAGACACGGGGAGAATGTGCAAACTCCACACAGACAGTGACCCGGGGCCGGGATCGAATCCGGGTCCTCAGCGCCGTGGGCAGCAGTGATAACCGCTGCGTCACCGTGCCGCCCTCGCAATTAGGACAGAAAATGCTGGAACCACAAAGCAGGTCCATCAGCAGCTGCAAAAAAAGATGCATGAACCTTTTGACGGTGTACACCCAAAATGTTAACCTATCTTATCTGCTATTAGCCTCTCACACTATCTGTCTTGCAATTATATGCTGGCCTTGTAACTAACTTTGATCTAATGCTTTGTAAACTTCATACAATTCCATTTTTGTTACATAGGGGAACTTTTTTCTTATTCATATTGTGTGCTACATTGTTATGCAATATATGTCCTAATATAGCTGCAGCATATTTAATACAGTGGCATTTTATACAACATCATATTATATGCATATGTGTGCACATAGACATGTGTATAAACATGATGTTTTCATATATTCTGCTACTAAAATGTCAGGTGCTACTGCTGTTGTCAGACTTGATAGTACACACACTTTTACCTTTTCACCTACCTTCATTCAGAAAATTCTTTAATCTTCCTTGCTTGACAGCACCATTTGTGTTTATGACTTGATAGAAGGAAAATGTTTTAGAACTTAAGTGACAAATTCAAAAACTTTTTACCCCCTCCAAAAGTGGACTCACCACCATGTCCATGCCTGCTTGATCCAATTGGATAGGATTCATTCTCTGTACAGGAAGTGTCCTCACTACTATCTTCATGGAAGTTCACTCGGGAAAAAGAAGGTTTCCCTCGACCCTGCTTCGAAGGGGTTGTGCTAGTGTGAGAAAGAAAATGCCTTTAGGATAGAAGTTACATTGGGGAGTTCTAGGAAAATGCTATAGTCCCTCTGTGCATGCACTACTCTATTTAGCATCCTCCGGATGATGTGTGCTACTCACTCTTTCGTGTGCCTCTCACTAATCATTTGCAAACTTTGACATTGTTAGTGAAAAGTGGTACTATTATGAAATATGTTGCAGCACGGCAAGACATAGGGGACCCTTTTAACCTAAACAGCACATCGCAGATCTAACCTAACCACTAAAACAAAGCATCAGAGAGGAAAACACAATTACTCAACCCTCCAGCTAAGCTGCTATTCAGAGAAAGCATATGTCATTAACTCTGTTAACCCAAGGGACATCGTGAACACAGGAAGCCTACCAATTGCATGCTGAATACAGACTTTGAACATATGCTTTTTAAATCCGTACTGTTGCTTTGAGCAGCAAAAGGGGCTGTTTAGCACACTGGGCTAAATCGCTGGCTTTGAAAGAAGACCAAGGCAGGCCAGCAGCACGGTTCGATTCCCGTAACAGCCTCCCCGAACAGGCGCCATAATGTGGCGACTAGGGGCTTTTCACAGTAACTTCATTGAAGCCTACTTGTGACAATAAGCGATTTTCATTTCATTTTTTCAAATGTGACTTTGTTACACTCTATTATCGTTTGGTTAAACCCAGCTAAGGCACAAAGTTCACTGTTGTACTGAAGGTGATTACGATTCTGTTGATTTACTCTGAACATCGATTTACTTTTACCAACAAAACAAAATTGTGACCATCCTAACTGGTATTGTAGGTTATAATCAATACAATTTCGCCTATATAATGAGTGCTTTGTGGACATAATTTATACCAATAAACCAAGGTCAGACCAGCAAGGCCAAAATCAGAGAAAATATCTTTCTGGTCTACCTGAACAAAGCATCTTAAACCTTCGGAGTGCACACCCTACTGAAATAGTACAAATTCAATCAGCTATTATTATAGCCTTTCGGAATAAGACAATCAATTGATTGCCAAATCATTGTTTCATTTAGTAAATGTGTTAGTTTTAAGGAAAAGCATAGTCCCAGGTTTTGTGTAGAAGACTTGTGGCAACTAAAATCAGCTGATAATGCCCGAGTAGGATCCTTACTATGGCTATAGATGGAAAACTTGCCTCTCATAAATCTGGGCTGCATTCAAACCCAGGCATGAGACAGGGCAAGACACGAAAACAGAAACGCTGGACAATTTCAGCAGGTCTGACAGCATCTGTGGAGAGAAAAGGGAGCTAACGTTTCGAGTCTGGATGACTCTTTATCAAAGTAAGAGAGAACTGGAAATGGACAAGACATTGAGCTACATAGATTATTTACTTTGGTAATGAATACACAAAAGAAATCTCAGTTACCTAGTGCGGTCTGAAGCTGCACTGCTACTTGTGCTGGAACTGGACTCAGTGTCAGAACTGCTACGTGGGAGGCTTCGCTCGTTCCGATACACACGGAAACTTTCATTCACAGGTTGATTTCCTCCATCAAACCCATTTGTTGGCAAACCTGAAAATGCAAACCAGATTGGAAAAGATCTGTTACGCACGCAATAAGCACAGTTTATTTTGTCAATGGTCATTTTCCGCTTAATTCCTCACACAGCTCTATTTACTGATGTTCTGTACTGGAATTACATGGGCCTTTACATTATAATCAGATCTTCACTTGCGGGCCTGTGGTTCCACCAAAATCATGCCACCCGTGCTACTCAAGTCAAATTAACATTTTATACTTTGGGTCACCACGAGTAATAAGGGCCACAATTGTACAGGTATCAAAAGGTGCATCAAACTGGTGACAATCCCGGAGTTTTGCTTGATTAGTTTTCAGAATTTAGACGGTATTTCAAAGACCTTTACCGGCGTAACCGTTTAAAGATTGGGTTCATTCCGCCACAGGAAAGGTCTGACCTGGTCTACAGGCGAGGGGTCAATGGAAAACCCAGTTTGATGAACCGAACCTTTCTCCTTTACATCCTTTGTTCTACCAAAGCTTTCTCACAAATTGATTTTGCCATCATTCCGATAGTGCCTTTGGGGACTATTAGAGGAAGGCAAACAACACCTTTTTTCCCCCTCTCTCTACGTGGTGGAAGTGTCAGTCAATTATCTTCCTGTCAGTATCTGACAATAGAGTGAAAACTGCAACTGAAACCTTGAACACAACTGCAGTACATTATAACACCAGCAAGAGCTCAAAATATTGAATGTTACAGCACTGTGCACTCTGCCTTAAATAGCCCCACAACAGGATATAGGAATATTGATAATATGAGAAGATGGTAATTTCCACTGAGAACGAAAGAAAACTACGATTTCTCAACACAAGTGAAAAGTTACATACCCAAGAAACTTTTTGTTTTTAGGTACCCCTCATGCTTACGGATGTCAGTGCTGGAAAACAGACTATTTTATGCCCGCTGCTTCCACTGCCAACTTCAAGTGCTCCCAGACTGAATATTGCCAGATTCGATCAGGACAAGTATCCTGCACACTGCCTCAAAGCTGCAGACTCTCCAAATCAGATCATGAGCAGATTTTTGTCTTTACTGTTTGGATGGTAATTTGATTAAACAGATTGCCCCCCCCCCCCCCTCTTTATAAATACTATGAATGCAAGCAATCGACACTGCTAAATTACAGTCCAAAAAGCTAAATTTATGGTTTGTGCCGATTTATAATCAGATTTGAACTGTGAATTCAACTTCACTAGCAACTAGACTGAGATTGCCAAAAATGCAATTTATATGGCAACTGCATGAACCACACAAAAAAAGATGTTCATTTCATCAATAGTGGATTGAGCCAACATCAGGTCCCAGAGTTGAAATGTCACTGGGATGCATTTTCCTTCCGCCTATTGACTATGAATGGCAATTAGCTTTGGCCAACATTCTAACTGACTGCTCCTTCAGCATTTTAATCACAGCTTCATTGTCAGAATTTCAAATGTTTAGCGCTGGTAATCCAGACAGATAAATTTATTTCAAGTCACTCTCAAGCACTAATTTTACCTATGTGTGCGTCGCCTAAAGCCGATTTGTCACTGTCGCTTTCGGAGCTCGTGCTTGGGCTGCGGCCTCGTTTCCTTGGCTGGCTGGATCTGCTCAGAGTTTGTGGTGCAGTTGGATTCGGAGGGCTACTGCCCTGGTTCGGCGGGAGCTGAGTGTCACGATTCTTCGGTGGTCGACCTGGACGTTTGGGCAGACCCACACATTTGTTTTTGGATTTTGCTGTGAAAAGGAATTTTGTCCGTCTACCCACTTCTGCTGCCGAGGCGGACGAAGAGGTAGTGCCAAGACCTGGAAGAGGAATATTTTTCAATAAAAGCCAAATGGTAGACGTTAATGCTCTAAGATCCTTTGAGAGAAGAATGTCCTTTGCATCACTTAAAATACATAATCAAATGACTACCTAAAAGTTTCTAAAATTAAAATCAAATAGAATCAAATCCTCATGGTAGCATTGGGATTTTTGGAAAAAAAAAATCATAGAACAGTTATAGCACAGGATGAGGCCATTTGGCCCATTGTGTCAATGCCAGATCTCTGCAAAAGCCCTATCCTGGTAGTGTTGCAAGGTTCTTTTCCCCTTCAGATGTTTATCCAATTTCCTATTGAATCTGCCTCCACCACACTCGCAGGCAATGCACTCCAGATACAAACCACTCTGCATAAAAAGCTTTTTCCTCATGTCAGCTTTGATTCTTTTGCCATTTACCTTAAATATGTGTCCTCAGGGCGGCACGGTGGCACAGTGGTTAGCATTGCTGCCTACGGCGCTGAGGACCCGGGTTCGAATCCCGGCCCTGGGTCACTGTCTGTGAGGAGTTTGCACATTCTCCCCGTGTCTGCGTGGGTTTCACCCCCACAACCCAAAGATGTGCAGGTTAGGTGGATTGGCCACGTTAAATTGCCCCTTAAATGGAAAAAATGAATTGGATATTCTAAATTTATAAAAAAAAAAAAAAAAAATATGTGTCCTCTGTTTCTCGACAATGGGAATGGCTCATCTCTATCTACACTGCCTAGACCACTCATGATTTAGAACACCTCCATCAAATCTCCTCTCAATAACCCCAGTTTCTCCAATCTAGCTACATGACTGAAGTCCACATCCCTGGAACCAGTTTCATTAATCTTTTTTTTATTAAAACTGCAATCTCTCCAAAACCTTCATTTCCTTCCTAAAGTGTGGTGCACAGAACTGGACACAATATTCCAGTTGAGGACGAACCAGTGTTTTATTAAGGTTCATCATAACCACACTTGCAATACTGTGCCAAGTTTTGGTCTCCATATTTAAGGGACGACATAGCTTCACTGGAGGTGGTACAGTGAGGGTTAGTCCCAAGGATTAGGGGGTTGGCCTATGGTAAGAAGCTGAGTAAAATTAGGCCTATATTCTCTGGAGGTTAGAAGATTTGGAGATGATCATACTGAAACACACAAAGTTCTGAAACGGCTTGATAGGGGAGACACTGAGGTTGTTTCCACTGGATGGGAAATCTAGAACACAAGAGGTAGAGTCTCAGAATAAGGGGACAATAGGGCAGCACGGTGGCCTAGTGGTTAGCACAACTGTCTCACGGCGCTGAGGTCCCAGGTTCGATCCCGGCTAAGGGTCACTGTCCGTGTGGAAGTTTGCACATTCTCCCCATGTCTGCGTGGGTTGCGCCTCCACAACCCAAAAATGTGCAGATTAGGTGGATTGGCCACACTAAAATTGCCCTAAAACTGTCTCATAATATTATACTGTACACATGGAGCTTACTAAGCCCTACCCCCTTCAACTTCTTTCCTCCTTGCTTTTCTTTCTGCACAAGCATACATAAACACAATGTTGGGGGTCGGTTAGCTCAGATGGCTGGACAGCTGGTTTGTGATGACACGCGATGCCAACAGTGCGTGTTCAATTCCCAAACCAGTTGAGGTTATTCATGAAGGCCCCGCCTTGTCAACCTTGCCTCTCGGCGAGGTGCGGTGACCTTCAGGTTAAACCACCACCAGTCAGGCGGCACGGTGGAGCACTGCTGCCTACAACGCTGAGGACCCGGGTTCGTTCCTGGCCCTGGGTCACTGTCTGTGTGGAGGTTGCACATTCTCCTCGTGTCTGCGTGGGTTTCACCCCCACAACCCAAAGATGTGCAGGTAGGTGGATTGGCCACACTAAATTGCCCCTTCATTGGAAAAAAATAATTGGGTACGCTAAATTTTTTTTTTTTTTAAACCACCACCAGTCAGCTTTCTCTCCAAGGGGAAAGCAGCCTATGGTCCTCTGGGCCGTGATGAGATTTACATCCCAACAATACTCTTGGGAACCTTTGGTTGTCTAATGAACCATCAGGCAAACTGACAAGCATCAAACAGCCAGGAACTATAAACAATTCCCAATTGCAAACATACATTTGTACATTATTCCATATAACACTTGGCAATTCTCTTCAACAGTAAGCGTAAATGATTTTAGTTCAATTCACATTCTAAGGGGTGACTAGAAGCAGATGCTTTACAAATGAGAACTCTGCTGAGAACAGCGGTCACTGACTGAAATTTCCACTAACAGGGAATTTGCAAGATTAGTCAAATCCAAACAGATCTCAATTCATCAACCAATCATTGAAACACAAACATTCAGCTGCTTTATGGAGATAAAGTCTGCAATTGCCACCACATTATCATCACAGCATCAGCAATCTGGAAAATTGAAGGCAGGAAAGAGCAAAGGCATTAAATAAAAATATTACCAATAGGTCGAAAGTAAAAGACACAACAGATGCAACATACTATTGCCATTTGATTTCATATTTTCCTCTTCAAAAATCAGATTTTCACCAAAGGCATACATTCCCTTATAAAGGGGGAAACACTAATGGCGGACTTTGTACTAATTTCACATTAAGAGTTGAAGCATTTGTATATTCATTATTTCTCAGTCACTCCTTAACACCTTAATTTGTTTTTACAAACTATAAGATGACACAGTGCGGCTATGGAGAACTAGATTTTCTGGATTTGCCCGAGCTGAAATTTCGTCCAATGTTAGGCTAGCAGCCTGATCTTCTCTGAACAAGAGTAATTCATAAAGATAGGGTGTTAGGCACAATTCGGTGCCAGGATAAGATGGACCCCATGCAAAAGCTGGTTTCTACATCTCGCTTCATTCTACTGGCAATGCTAGGACTTCACAGTGAACCCCTGCTCCCTGGCTACTGAGCCAAGAGTTTTAAAATCTACGGGCACGATTCTCCAGCCGCGTTGTGCTCAAGGGACAGAGTAACGCAGCCGGTGAATGCCGGGAAAGGCCTCCAGTGAGCCCCCCCTGACAGGCTTCGTGCCTCCCAACGTTCTCCAGAGACGAGGTTCTCCGAAGTCCCGCGGGACAGAGGAATCAGAACCACGCCCCAAATGGGCAAGACCGAATAACGCTTGCGGAAGTAGGTCTTAAACCAACTTACCTACCTGCGCAGGATCCACCGGCCTCCCTCGATTCTTCAGCCTCCCCAGGGAGGATGCAGCCAGGCGCCGATCAGTGCTGATCCACACAAACACGGGCCAGGCAGAACAGCACCCAGGATGTCTCCCGGTACACCGGAGACCTTTGGGCGGTCAGGGTAAGTGCACGGTGGCTCCCTGGCTATCCCTCTGGAATGTGGTCACCGTGGCACTGCCAAGCCAGCAGGAGCACTGCCTAGGTGCCAGGCAAGGATGCCCGTGTGCAGTGTGGCACTGCCAAGGGGGCAAGGGGGGGCCATGCCATTGAAACAAAGGTTGATGGTGGGGTTTGAAGGGTGGGGGAGTTCAGGGCAGGTACGTAGGGGCCTCAGGGCAGGTAAGTAGGGGGCCTCAGAGAGGTTGGGGGGGGGATGGGGATGGATGGGGGTCCTAGAAGGGAGGGGGCGCTGTAAAGGAGCTTGGTGGCCATGGAATGGTAGTGACCATGTGTGTGGGGGGTGACATTGCCCATGGGTGGGGGATATGGGGGACCCACGAGCTCACTTAAGAGATCGGGGCACACTTTCAAAATGGCGGCCCGATTTCAGAGTTCAGCTCCCCAATGCTAAAAATAATTCTAAGTGTGGGCTAAACCGATGAGAAACTCCCCAGGGCCCCAAAACGTGTCACTGAATGGGGAACTCGCCGGCAGAACCGGCAGGAAACTCTCTGAAAAACCCGCCACACATTAACTTTGAAACGTTTTGAGAGAATCGCACTCTCAAACACTTAAAACAATGGGCAACTGAGAGACACTAATAATTGTGTTGATATCATCCCTTTGTAACTTTTAGGACGACATGAAAACTCATGGAATGTACTTTCCCGTTAATAAGCTGATATTAAAGCTTTGTGTAGATTGTGGGGTGTGTGGCTTCACACACAGTTTAAAACTGAAGTAAACATCTGGTTCCCCTGTACCAGAAACAAAGGTTAGGGAGGTAAATGTTGGCAATTTCTATATCATGTGCTGAGACACAAGTACTTGCTCAAATAACGTTTGAAGAGTCCCAATCACTGGAGTACACTGATCTTCCCACAATCTAATTGGTTTCAAATCTCCTCATGTGATCTCAATGCCCCACACCCTTGCCATCTATCCATATATTTTCTTAATCCATTTTTTTAAAGCGTGAAATAATTTAGTGGTTCCTCATCTGGGTTTTTTAACATTTCTCTGCAGACTCTGGGTAAAAAAAACGAGGATCATCCATACCTTTCCCAGTCTCGTGGCTACTGCTTTCCTCGGCAGCACTGTCTGTCTGTCCGTCTTTAGCCGACGGGTTGAGTCCAGCCGCAGATCCACGACCTGGTGCACCGTGCCGGTCTGATCCTACATTTGGCTCTCTGTGCTGACCGAGTTTCCGTCGAATCATGGCGATCTCCTTTCGCAGGAGCTTGGCTCGACGTGATCGCCCGTTGTTCTGCTTCGTGGATCCCATTGTGTCCAGTTTGTCAAGAAGCACTTTCAGCTGTTCTTCCAATGGCATATGTGATCTGTTCTCGGGGACCAGCAGTCGATCCACTTCTGGCAAGACACGGAGACCAGAGAAAGGCCGAGGCAAACAGAGAAGTTGTTTGTGAGAGAGAAAACGAGAAAGAAACAGACAGATAGAAAAGAAGCAAGCCAAAGAAAACATTCACAATCAGGTTTCTAATGATGGATGTGACTGTAAAGATACATTACAATTATTTTATCATGATCTTAGGGACTCAGCAGTAGACAAAATGATAAAGCAGTAGCAAGAGCTTTTTGCCACTTATTACTGATCGTACATTTTTTTGTTCATGTACTGTGTAAATACCTACAACGCCAATTAGATTCAAGAATACACACAACATTAACAGCTCCAATTTTGTTTCAATTATAAAGCAAGACAAATCTTGAACAACTTTAATGATTTGGAACAAAGATCACAGGCATCCCAGTGCAGGTTATAGACATGCCACACCAATGCCTCTTTTAAATGTATAACAATGTTATAAAACCTCAAAGATCTCGGTGTAATTTTTTATTGTTATTTTTCTCTTGGAGAATTCCTTCTTTGGAAAACATCGATTCTTCCCGAGCAATAGCAGGTTTCGGCCAGCGAATCAAAGTGACTGTTCTTCTAATGTGAGATTAATTAGTTAACAGATAGCAGACTGTACAGTATTGTGAGAAATTGAGGTTGCCCAGATTCTTGCTGAACCTACAAGTATCTGTTCCAGCTAGGACGGATTTTCCCTCTCCAAGGCTAGAACACGAGTGCTGTTTGCCACATCTCTGCTGGCGTTGCGATTGCAGTTAATATTAGAGGTTGGGAAATAAACTGGACACCATTCGATCTGTAGTGTTGTTACATTTTGTCTTTACTAAAAGAGCTATTTCAAAGTTCTTTTCATCAGTTAAATAAATGGGGGTGGGGGGATCTCTTGCATTGACAGACCTCTTAAAACTATGGTATCTAAAAGATCTTGCGCAGGTTCAAGATTCAGACTTGTACATGTATTTTAACAAAAAAATGTTACTTTCAGCTAATGGTATTATTACTTTCTTTTTATTGTTCTACTTAACTACACAAGCTGAGCCTTGCAGGTAACAAGGTTTAATTTTTAAACACTGAACTCTTTGAGTTGTAACAAGAGATTCATCAGATATCACGCTGCCAAGAAAGGTGACAGATTTAGTCTCCGAATTAATTGATCTCAAACACTGGGTTTCATCTCTTATGGTGTGAGCTCAGTTGGGATGATGGTGGAAGGGCCATGACCCTTTGCTCAGGAAGGTTGAAAGAACAGCAGCCAAAACTGCTGACTTTGCCGGCCCACCTTTGCTGGAAAGTGTATGCATGCCATTGTCCATGAGGCTGTAAAACCATAAGACATAGGTGCAGAAGTAGGCCATTTGGCCCATCGAGTCGGCTCCACTGTTCAATGAGATCCTGACTGATCTGATATAATCCTCAACTCCACTTTTCTCCTTATCCCCATAACCCTTTATTCCCTTACTGATTAGAACTGTGTCTATCTCAGCCTTGAACATGTTTTAAGGTCCAAACCTCTACAGCAAAGAATTCCACAAATCGGGTGAGGACAGGATCAGCCTCTGAATTGATACCCTTCAAAATGGAAAAGTCGTGCCACAGTCACTATTTAAGATTGCACGCATAGATTAGTCCAGTTACACGGAGTTTCTTAGGTGGACAATCATACTCGTTAGCGAGTGATCGCCAAAGAAGAAGAAAAGATTAATCGTAGGCTGCTACTTGCTGTGGAAATGGGCCCAGCATGAAATCCTTCATGCCAGAAAAGGGAGAACATCGAATATGAAAAACAAATTTCTGAAATTCATTAAACAGCTGCAATTATCAAACCTCTGCCTTCTCTGCTTTGGATATAATATATGGCCAAGGACCTGCAGAAATTGGTTTGAGAATTGAAATTGGGCTCCAAAGTAAAATGGAATGCAATGAGCTATCAAATTTGGTAAGCTGGTCGTTATAAAACACATGGGATATGATGTGCTGACTCTTCCCAACCAATAATTTAAAATTAATACATATTACCGAACGTTCAAACTGCACTCACCTTCTTCCCAGTAGAGCTGTCCCGTGTCTGCTGCTGGCCCAGGCTCAGGCACATGCATTCCTGTCTCATAATCAAAGCTAATCTTCTCTGCTTGCCTGCGAGCATATTTCAGCACTGCACCGCCCTGGTCTCTTAGTCTGATTGCTGCACGGTAAAATATTGTATCCTTGGCATTGTACTGTAAGCAGTTGTTCACAATCAAGCTAAAATCCTCTTCAAACTGGTCAAACGTCCGATAGTGATGGCCCTCAAGCTGTGACTTCATGGTCTGGAAATCCATTGGTTTTTTAATGTGATCCAAATAATCTGGAACCTGATCACAATTTAAAATGTAAATTGAATATTAGAATTAATTTCAATTTAATTTTAATTAGCATTTAATTCTGAAGCTAGGAATTTATCCAAAGGCCATGGGCAATTACCAGAAGTCCACAATCAAAAAAGCATACCTCTTTTAGTGGCACAGGCTCGCCAAAGATGTTTCCTGTGTCTTTCTCCTGGAGCTGTTCTAGCGTCTTACGGAGAAGGATCAGGAAAGGAGTCAGCTGCAGCTCCATTGCAAACTGCTGTATCTTAAGCTGGTTATAACCAAATCGGAAAGATACGAGTTAGACATAATATCTGCAGTGAATAAAACTGGTGTCTACCTTGTAACAAATAACACATCCCCCATCAGTTCAAGCAATCGATGCCTTTGTCACCATAGTTTATAAATCTCATACCTGAACCAGAAGTTGCAAGTTGAAACTTCATTTCAGGACCCAAGCACCGGTTGACATTTCAGCACAGTACTCAAGGAATGCTGCATTGTAGAAAGAGTCATTAAACGGAAGCTCCATCTACTGCCTCAGTTGGTATTAAAGATCCCTTGGCATCATTAACCAAAAAAGGGGGCGGGGGGAGATCCTCGGTGCCCTGAACATTTCCCTCTCATCCAACAATGTCAATTGACCGTTTTGTTCATTGCTGCTTGTAGGATCATTGTGCTTGTCTAACCACACAAGTTACTGTACTTCAAAAAGTAATTCACTGTCTGAGCACTTTGATATATTTGTGGAACATGCGCTACTATATCAATGCATTCGGTCTGATTAGTTTTCTAATGTGTCACTGCAAAATGCTCCATACAATTCCAGAAATGTGTGCTAAAATACCATTGGAAGTAATACAGTTCACTGATACTTCCCTAGATCTTCTGGGACCCTCCTCTGGTACCTACCCTCTACCCCCCGCCCCCATCATGTTTTTAAACAAGATTCCATTTATATTGATACCTGAAGGCAACACTGATAAACTAGCAACATATTAATATCCATGACAGACACTGAAGCAATGAAATAGTAAATTAAATTGTTTATTTGAAACATGAGGGGTAGAAATTGGTATGCACTGCACTCATTTCCAGAGCATAAAAGGGATGCAGAGTATGCCAATTTAGTGGTGGGGTAGCGCATGCTCAATCTGCATAGATGCTGGTTCCACTATTAAATTTACAGGGTTAAGGTGGATGCCTATAATGGCCATATCAGTGTAGATTATGGGTCGAATACCTGTTGACTGATCCCATTGAGAAATTTCTTGGCCACGAATGGAGCAAGCATTGAGCTTCCCCACACAGGAACCTCAGCAGCCTCCAACTCCAGCAAAGTAATTATCAATCTTTTGTTACAAAATACTCACCTGCAGAGCAAGGAGGTTCAGCAATGCCTTACTAACTTCACAATGGTTCCGACTGCCCCATAAACCTGTTCCAAACCCTCCTTCAGGGCCTAACCAAAGGGCCACTTCTAGCAAGGCAACAGTATTAAAGGTAACCCTGGTTCACAACATCGACCATCCATGTGAAATGACAACGTAATTGGATACAGCATTTAAACCATGCTACTCGAAATTCTTGAGATGACGGCAACATTCTTAGCAAAGGGAAGGTCACCACAAATGAACTGACATCATGTTATCTGTCAAGAGTAATGAGGCAATGTTGCCAGATTGAAAGCGGGATTCCCCACAACTAAGCCAGTTATTCTGACAGAATCACACAAGGCCACAGCATGGCCAACCAGGCGAGACTGATCTTCACCTCCTCATGAGCTGCCTCGCCCAGCCTTTCATCTCACCCGAACAACATATCCTTCTGTTCCTTTCTCGCTCACATGCTTATCCAGCTTCCTCTTTAAAGCACCTCAGCTAAACCTCTCAATTCGCAAGTTCCACATTCTCACCATTCTGGGTAAAGATGTTTCTCCTGAATTCTCCATTGGATATATTGGCAACCATCTTATATTTATTATCCCCATAACTAGTTTCTTCCATAGGTGGAAACATCTCTACATATGGCTCATCAAACCCCTTCATAATTGTAAAGACCTCTGTTAGGCCTTCCCTTGGCCGTCTCTTTTTTTTAAGCCTGTTTGTACACACAAGATGTAAGCCACTCAGCCCCTCGAGCCTGCTCCACCATTCAACAAACTCATGGCTGATCTGATTGCAACCTCCGCTCCGCAGTCCCACCTACCCCTGATAACCTTTCACCCCCCCCCCTTATAAAGAATATATCTACCCTTGCCTTAAAAAATATGCCATTTGAGGAAGAGAGTTACTAGGGCCCCCCCCTAGCTGCGTAACCCCTTCTATTGTACTTCCGTAAGTCAGCCGACTCCTGCTGACCCCGGCTGCTCCCGGCACCCCAATGACCCTCCCCAGTGCAACACAACCACCACAGTGCCGGCCCCGCCCCCGACCCAACACACGGGAAAAGACAGGCACATGACCCAACAGGACGGCGAACCACTCCCAAACTCTCAACCAGTGAAAAAAAAACAGACGTGACAAAACGCCCAAGTAAACAGATAACAGTCCCAAAAATGCGAAAAAGCAGAACAGCAAAAAGACATCATCAAATAGAACCGATAAAAGCGAAAGGATACCAAGGAGGACAAAGCGTCCTGGCTGTGTACATTGTTCCCCAGCCCCCAGTCCTCAGTTCAAGTCCAGCTTCTCTGCCTGGTAGAAAGCCCAGGCCTCCACCGGAGAGTCAAAGTAGAGCTGCCGGTCTTTATAAGTGACCCAGAAACGTGCCGGCTGTAACAGGCCAAACTTGACCCCCTTCTTGTGGAGCACTGCCTTCGTCCGATTAAAACCAGCCCTTCTCTTTGCCACCTCCGCACTCCAGTCCTGGTAGATCCTGACCTCCGCATTCTCCCACTTACTACTCCTCTCCTTCTTCGCCCATCTCAGCACACACTCACGGTCGACGAAGCGGTGAAAACGGACCAGCACCGCCCGAGGCGGCTAGTTTGGCTTGGGTTTCCTCAGCAGCACCCGATGGGCACCCTCCAGCTCCAAGGGTCCTTGGAACGACTCCGCACCCATTAGCGAGTTCAGCATCATAGTCACATAGGCCCCCAAATCCGAACTGTCCAGCCCCTCTGGGAGGCCTAGAATCCGCAGGTTCTTCCGACAGGCGCGGTTCTCCATTTCCTCCATCCTCGCTGACCACTTCTTGTGGAGCGCCTCGTGCGACTCCACCTTCACTGCCAGGCCCAGGAGTTCATCATCGCTCTCCGAGGCCTTTTGCCGAAGCTCTCGGATCTCCTCACCGAGCCGTCTGGGTCGCCATGAGCTTGTCCAGGGAGGCCTTAAGCGGTTGCAGGATCTCTGCCTTCAGCTCCCTGAAGGAGTGCTGAAGCAGCTCCTGCTGCTCCCGCGCCCACTGCTGCCACGCTGCTGATTCCCTGCCCACCGCCATCTTGCCTTTCCTGCCTCGCACGTTTCTCTGCTCCAAAGCCGATTGTTTGACCGCTCCTGGTCCAGGCCATCCACTGGCGGAGAATCTTAGAGGAAGTGTTCCCACACGGGGAAAAGTCCAACCAGTACCGCTGCGGGCACTTAAAGGAGCCCAAAAGACCGAAAATAGCGGGAACTACCGAACGTGCGGCTTAGCTCCGCATCACAGCAACCGGAAGTGACCGAGGAAGAGAGTTACAAAGGCTCCCCACCTCGAAAGGAAAAAAATTCTCATAATCTCAGTCTTACAATCAGCGACCCGTTACTTTTAGACAGTAGCCCTAGTTCTAGGTACTCCCACAAGAGGAATCGTCCTTTCCAATACTGTACACAATATACCAGATGCGGTCTCACCAATGCTCTGGACAAGTAAAGCATTACCTCCTTGCTTTTTTAATCAATTCCCCTCACAATAAACAATAATATTCTATTAGCTTTCCTAATTACTTGTTCCTGCATACTGACCTTCTGCAATTCATACACTAGGGCACCCAGATCCCTCTGCGGCTCAGAACTCTGCAATCTCTCACCATTTAGATAATAGGGGCTGTTTAGCACACTGCGCTAAATCGCTGGCTTTGAAAGCAGACCAAGGCAGGCCAGCAGCACGGTTCGATTCCCGTAACAGCCTCCCCGAACAGGCGCTGGAATATGGTGACTAGGGGCTTTTCACAGTAACTTCATTGAAGCCTACTTGTGACAATAAGCAATTTTCATTTTCATTTCATCTACTTTTTTATTCTTCTTGCCAAAATGGACATGTTCCCACATCATATTCCATTTGCTAGATCTTTTACCATTCATCCAACCTTTCTATGTCCCTTTATAACTTCCTCATGACCTCTTCACAACTTACGTTCCTGTCTATGTTTGGAACATCAGCAAAGTTAGCAACCATACCATCAGCCCCTTTATCCAAGTTATTTATATAAATTGTAAAATGTTGAGGCCACACCACTTGTTACAGCTTGCTAACCAGATGAAGACCCATTTATGCCTTCTCTCCATTTCTGGTTAGTCGCCAACCTTCTATCCGTACCAACACGTAACCCCTACACCATGAGCTTTTATTTTCTTTGATAACCTTTGGCATCGCACCTTATCAAATGTCTTCTGGAAATCTAAGTGCTATTCATCCACTAGTTCCCCTTTATGCGCTGCACATATTGGCAATAAGTTGGATAAACATGATTTCACACTCATAAAATCATACTGATTCTGCCTGATTACCTCCAATAGTGATGGCCCTCAAGCTGCATCTTCATGGTCTGGAAATCCATTGGTTTGTGACGCCCAGCAGCGCAGGTTCAATTCCCGTATCAACTGGGGTTATTCATTAAGCCCCGTCTTCTCAACCTTGCGCCTCGCCTGCAGTGGGATGATCCTCTAGTAAAAACCACCACCAATCAGCTTTCCCCTTCAAAGCGGAAAGCAGCCTGTGGTCATCTGGGATGATGCCGACTTTAGCTTTCATCTTGAATTTATTGAAGTGCCCTGCCATACGTCTTAAATCATAGCTTTTAGATTTTTCCGCCTGACAGATGTTAAAACTAACTGGCCTGCAGTTACCTGCTTTCTGTCTCCCTGCTTTTTTGAATAAAGGAGTTACATTCACTTTATTCCAATCTAATGGAACTTTCCCAGGAAACAATGGAATTAACCTAAGTTGAAGATCGTGAGCCCAATTGCTCATTGCTTGTTCATCCTTAAACGGATGCTTAACCTACGAATACATAACTAAGTTTAAATCTAAATATATATGGGACACAATTCAAAGTTTACAACCTCGCACCACAGCGGGCCACTTTTAAAATCAAATTTGAAGAGCTGCTCAACCTCCTCTCGCTTTAACTTTTCTCGTTTACGGATCAGCTCCACCAGCAGTCGTGCTCTTTCCAAGTCGTGCCGCAGTCGCTGCCACGATTTCAGCTGCTCTTTCAGCGCACAGTTTTTCTCCTCTGACTCTCTCTGAAGTTAATAAGAAAAACAGTGTTAAACACTTTCTCACTTCCTGTGCATGCCAAAGAATGGATCAAAGAAACTGGGCAAATAAACTTATTTTAGGTGAAGGAGGCGAAGTTAAACCTTGGGTGTCTCTTGCGGAACGGACACCAACTTTGCGCCAGGGCTGAGAAAGAAATGGCAATTAGCCCGTGCTTGCTGTCAAACAGGGCCTAAGCAATGAGTGAACTGAGTGAGCTTTTTTCAACTTCCTGCTTTTCTGTTTGCCTATAAATACTTGCACATTATCAAATACAAAGAAGCATGTTAGTATTTGGTATTAGCTGAGGGAGTCTAATTCTAGGGAGTCAAAACAGTTTGAATAGAACTGTTCTGCAATATGCTGGATTTGCCATTTTAGTTTCCAACTGGTCATCCTAGCTATCATTAAGAGCGTTAAGTGTTATCTAGTGATACCATGCACAGAATGCCCTGGTGTACCTGTTCTGCATTCCGCTGAGACTGTAAATGTGACTGTAACCGCCGAAGGAGTGGGACACCATTTCTCGACTGTCGCTTTAACGTCCAATAACTGTGAAGCCGTTGCATGAACTGGCTCTTCCGCTGAATAGATAGTCGACCCGTAATCTTACTTAGCCTAAAAATAAGAAATGACATGACATTATGTTTACTCCTATTAATAGTGACGGTGCTCAAACACATTCTGGGAATGGAACATAAAACTTGAATTAGCATAAGCAGATGGTGCAAAACTACAATACAAAATTCGATGAGTTCCCAGTTAAGAAACCAGAGTTAATATTTCAATCCTAGCTAGATTATCTGAAGAGATCAAGTTGTGCAATGCTAATGAGGGTCTCTATCTGACACTAGTATTAGCTATAGTCATGGAGAACGTGAGTTCACTATCCTAACAGGACAAGAGTCTGGCAGAGGGAAAAGAGGGTTAAGACAAAAAAAAAGGACTTCTTGTTTCCATCACCCTGCCACCTCCACTCAGCCCATACCGTGATTCAGGACACTTAGTGGTGGTGGTCCTGCTTTTCCTCCTGCTGACATGGGAAGGGGAGAGGTTGGGGGGGGGGGGGGGGGGGGGGGCTCCATTCTCCCAATCCTTTTGTGTTACGACCTGCTTCTACTCCCAATCAAATTTCTTATAGAACGATACAGCGCAGTACAGGCCCTTTGGCCCTCGATGTTGCACCGACATGGAAAAAATCTAAAGTTATGTAGTGATTATGTAGTGATGCCAGTTCTGTATGGAGGAAAAAATGGGGTGGGAGGAAATTCCACAGAGAGGATGAAAATTACATTCCTGATTCTCTCACTCTATCTCACTCACCTAATACCGATTAGAGCAGACGTGTCCCACCAGCGGCCTGAGGGCTGAAGCCCCACTATGTGCCCCCATTTCAAAATGCCGGTCAAACAGGCGAGTTTGAACCGAAGAATTTACATCGAGCTGCTCTTCCAAACACAGGGGGCGCGATTCTCCGCCCCCCCCATGCCGGCTGGGAGAATACCGAGAGGGCCTCCCGACATTTTTCACTCCCTCCCGCTATTCTCCGCCCCCCCCCCCCCACGCCCGACCCACACCATGAATCGCCGCTCGCCGTTTTTTACGGCGAGCGCCGATTCGCCAAGGCCGATCGCCCACCGATCGCGGGCCGTGCGTCCGTAACGGAAGCACTCTTTTCCCTCCACTGCCCCACAAGATCAAGCCGCCACATCTTGCGGGGCGGCTGAGGGAAAAGACGGCAACTGCGCATGCGGGGTTGGCGTGGACCAACCTGCGCATGCGTGGTTGACGTCATCGGCCGCATCAGCCGGCGTGACGCTTGACGAGCGGCCTTGACGACCGTCGTCAAGGCCGCGCTGCCGTGATGCACGGGCCCGCGCTCCTAGCCCCGCCCGGGGGGGAGAATCGGCCCCAGGAGGTGGGCGTGAAGGCTGCCGTGGGTCACGGCCTGTCACACGGCAGCCTTTACGATTCTCCGCATTTGCGGAGAATCTCGCCCAGGCTGTTTTACTTGCATGTTTATTGCTCATAGTGAGCCTTTCCCTAGAGCTAT